>NW_026606062.1:3857500-3867500 GCF_029834395.1 Sorex fumeus
GCCTTCTTTTTTAAATATGAAAATGCTTTTGATTGACATTTTTGTAACTGTTGTTTTTAATATAGGGCTGGAAGGGGGACATGGGCCCTCCAGGATTCCCTGGTCCAGTAAGTATAACTAGGGATAAAACCAATATCATGTCTGATCAACTCTTTCAGGTCAACTCTTTCAGAGTACCAAGGAGATTTTGAACAAATTTCTCTGTTAACTCCTGTGATGAAGATGATAATGTTTAATGTTTTTCCACACCAGAACAGAAAAATATCTATTGTCATTATTTGCCCACTGACCATCGACAGCTGCTGCTATTTAATTGTATTTGGTCTCAACAAAGCTCTCGTGGCTCCCATCTCGGTCTATGCAGAAGGAAAACTGTGTAACTAATGAGGCCTGCATCGATAAGCACTCATGTCTTGAGTCGGGTAGGAAGATTAGCAGTGGGGGACAGCTTGGGAGCCAGGGATGAGGGGGGCGGCTCTGCCCTATCAAGCTGTGCCCAGTTTGGATAACTCCTTCAGGCGCCAGAGCTCAGTCTCAGTCTCTTTTGCTTGGTAAGCAAAGACCAACCACCATAGCATAAGTTCTATAGCAGAGTCCAGGGTTCTACTCCCCAGCACAGCCTACATCTGATGTTTGGCACTCCTGACTGCAAATGACCACATTCCCCATAGTGTCTCTGGAGTGTAGGGAAATGAGTGAAAGGGACCCAGTGAGTTCTAGTGTCCCTTCCCCAACCTGCTTCAAAAGATAGTTTTCTCTCCTCAGTGGAGTGCCCCGCCCCCAACAACCCCACAAGGCTGCCATTCATCACTAAGCTGGGTAGACAGAGGGTTGATGCTGGCAGAGCCCTTGGGAAAAGTGTCCTATTGTCAATGCAGTTCTCAGTCTTCTCTGCTAAGTGAGCAACTCAGAAACTGGCAGTGAGGACCAGTTTTAGTTTAGACAGTGTGATTTTAAAAGCTCTTAATAATTGAGTCCCAGGCATATAATATTCCAACTCTGATTCCACTACCAATGTCCACATTCCTCCATCGATGTTTCAAGATTCCCTCTCACTCCCCAGCCTACTCTTTGAAAGACAGATTTTTAGGTTTAATTATTGCAGGTTGCGCTTAATTATTACTCTTTCAGAAGTGATGACTCAAGTGGTTTGGATGTAAACAAATGCCTCACCTCTATACCATCAATGTGTTCAAGGCCCCGCCATCATCTCTGTGTTACCTCCAGACCTTCTCTTTCTAATTCCACCATCTATTTCTCTCCTTCCTTGGTATTTTAATTTCTGTCATCTAAAGCCTAAAGTTAGTCCACCTTTGAAAAATTCCATCTCTTTATTTTGCTACTCTATATACCACATATTAATGAAAATATCTGGTATTTGTCCTCCTCCTTATGACTTAACATGATATCCTCCAGTACCATACAAATTGAAGGGACTTTTATGGTTTCCCCATTCCTTGCAGCTGCATAGTGTTCAATTGTGCACATATACCGTAACTTTATTATTCACTTATCTATCATTGCATATCTGGGTTGGCTTGTAGAAATCTGTATCTTGATATGACAAAATAAATGATTCACATACAAGTACTCCCAAAGTATTTTTTTTTATTTTTATTAGTGAGACACTATGAGGTACAGTTGTAGACTTACAAATCTTTGTGCTTGGCCTTCAATTATACAATGATCAAGTACCCATCCCTCCACCAGTGCCCATTTTCCATCACCACGGATCCCAGTATCCCTCCCACTTCCCATATCCCCCATCCCACCCTGCCTCTGTGGCAGGGCATTCCCTTTTGTTCTCTTTCTCCTTTTAGGTGTTGTGGTTTGCAAAAGAGGCAATCATGTTTGGTCTATAGTCTGCTTTCAGCATACTTCTCCCATCCTGGGAGAATACTCCCAACACCCTTTATTTGGTGCTCCCTTCTCTATCTGAGATCTCTTTTCCCCTAGCATATGTGGCTGGCCTCCAAGCCATGGAGCAAAATTCCTGGTACTAATCTCGGCCATTCTTGGGTATTAGTCTCCTATTTTGTTACTTTATGTTCCCCAGATGAGTGCAATCTTTCTATGGTACATTTACACAATGGAGTACTATGTAGCTGTTAGAAAAGACAGCCATGAAATTTACATACAAGTGGTACCACATGGAAAGTATCATGTTAAGCGAAATGAGTCAGAAAGAGAGGGAGTCATAGAAAGATTGCATCCAAAGTATTTTTAAGGAGTTACTTAAGGGAGGGTGAAAAGAGATAGACTATAAGAGCACATAAATGAGATAGGTGACTATGGATGTTTGTTACATATCAATTATGATGAAAATTATTGACCCTGTACAGTATTTGAGAAAGCACAACAGAATTTGACATTTCCACTTTCCATTTTCTTTCTTCCAAGTGAAATCAATTTGCTAAGTGCACTTTAGAGAGATTCTTGTTCTTACCTTACTTTGTATTTTCTTCTGCCCAGTTCTATGTAACTTAGCTGCTGCTAAGTTCAGAGTAAATTGGGAAGTATCTGATTAAAGAAACCAGCTGAGTAGGTCCACTGAACATCTAGGAAATAAAGTTACTGCATCATTATGAGCATTTGTCTACCATTGTAGTGAGGTAAACGTATTTATAATACTGTTATTGATACTTCTATGCATATATGATTCCAACCCCACTCCTGTCACCACAATGCTTATTTCCTTCCCCAAGGCCTTTCCCAGTCAACCTCTCCTCTCACATAAGCTCAGTTCTCTGGACAATATATCCAATTCTGATGAGTTTGACTATTTGTTGTTCCCTTACTGTGTTTATTTATACTCCATCTAGGAGAGAGATTTTTTTAATTTGTTGCGCAGGTGTTGACATCTACACACATGTAATTAAATAAAGCTAAACTACTACAATTCCACAAAAACTGTAAATTGGTAAGTTGGTAGAAAAATTTCAAAAACTATCTCTTTTCACGTATGAACTTTTTTTTTTTTGGCTTTTGGGGCCACGCCCGGTGATGCTCAAAGGTTACTCCTGGCTCTGCATGTAGGAATTACTCCTGGCAGTGCTCAGGGAACCATATGGAATGCCAGAGATGGAACCCATGTCGGCCACGTGCAAAGCAAATGCCCTACCCACTGTACTATCGCTCCAGCCCAATATGAACGTTTTAAGTGAAAGAAAATAGAATAAAAAAATCAGAGTTGACCAGATGTCAGCATAGCGAGTGGATATTTTGGAACCTGATCTCAGTCAGGGCTCATTAGCGTAATGTTTGTGCTCATGAAAAGGTGAGCAGGTGAGCTGGATTCATATGAAAATGTATTTCCAGTGGAAATTTATGCTATCATGATATCGTAATAAAAATAAGGTTTAATCTTTAAACATATCCAACTTTATCTGTGGTTGTCTGTTTTCCTGCTAACAACTCACAAACTGATGGATTGAGGAACATTTTTTTAAAAGCCATATTTGGGTTCAAAGAGAGAAACAGACAAAACTGCATTTGGCCAACTCTCCATAAATAGCTCTCCTTCCTTTCTCTTTGTTCTTTTTCTTTTAAGACAGAATATTATGATGCATACCAGGCAAAGGGAGAGAAAGGAATTCCAGGCCCACCAGGGCCCAAAGGAGCTCGTGGCCCACAGGGTGAGAATGAATTTTTCCTAAAATCTCCCTGAACTTCCCGTCATCTTGTTGCTGGCTTTCTTGGTCGTTGAAAAGCTGAACTCTTCCTCTTTCAAGGGATCATAGAACATGTCCAGATACCTAGAATCTCAGTAATAGAGAAGAAATCTCCCCCATATCTACGGGAAGTGTGCTTTTGGTATCTCCTGTCATTTCACATTTTCATACGAAGACTTCCTAGATGGTATATCATAAGGTAAAGGTAAAGGTAAAGGTAAAGGCCCTCCCGTTGATCGTCGATTTGCTCGAGCAGGCCCAGTAACGTCTCCATTGGAGACTTTGTTGTTACTGTGTTTGGCATATCAAATACTCTCGAGAGGTATATCATAAAAGGGAATGAAATTAGCTTTGTGAACAAAAGCATGAATTTCTTTTATTTCTTTTTTTTTTTTAATTTTTATACATCACGGGGAGCTTTCCAGGCTCTGCTGTGCAGCGATATGGGCTGGAGCGATAGCACAGCAGTAGGGCGTTTGCCTTGCACGCAGCCAACATGGCCGACCCGAGTTCGATTCCTCCGCCCCTCTCGGAGAGCCCGGCAAGCTACCGAGAGTATCTCGCCCGCACGGCAGAGCCTGGCAAGCGCCCTGTGACATATTCAATATGCCAAACACAGTAACAACAAAGTCTCCAATGGAGACGTTACTGGGCCCGCTTGAGCAAATTGATGATCAACGGGAGGGCCTTTACCTTTTTTTACCTTTTTAATTTTTATTAGTGAAACACCAACCATGAGGTGCAGTTGTAGACTTACAAATTTTTGTGCTTGGGTTTCGATTATACAATGATCAAATACCCATCCCTCCACCAGTGCCCATTTTCCACCACCATGGATCCCAGTATCCCTCCCACCCCCATCTCCCTCATCCCACCCTGCCTCTGTGGCAGGGCATTCCCTTTTGTTCTCTCTCTCCTTTTGGGTGTTGTGGTTTGCAAAGGAGGCATTGAGTGGCAATCAGGTTTGGTCTAGAGTCCACTTTCAGCATGAAAAGCATGAATTTCATCTCTGGCATGAAGACACCAAGTGGGACCTGGTGTTTTAGGAGGGAGGGTGAAATAATCAGCGATTTCAGTGGGAATCAAAATGAAAGCAGAGGCCCTGAACGCTTTCTTCCATTTGAGCCAAGGCTCACTAGCTGTGACAGGAGGTGACTTTGGCTGAAACCCAACAATGAACCCTGTAACTGTGTGTCTCTTTGTGATTCAATTTTTTAAAAATGTAAAGAAAGACATCAAAAACGGAGGAAGGATTACATATTTGTAAGTAATTCATTGCTTTTGTGGATTTCTAGGTCCGAGCGGTGCACCCGGAGCTCCAGGAAGTCCTGGTATGTATCTGGTCTCGGGGTACCCAAAGAAACGCTAGGAAAATGGGGGAAATGACGTTTTATGTGAGTTTGATTAATTCTGTACAATGAGGGGCTAGAGCAATAGCACAGAGGGTAGGGCATTAGCCTTGCTTGACACCAACCCAGGATCAATTCCCAGCATCCCATAAGGTCCCCCGAGCAACGCCAGGAGTAATTCCTGAGTGCATGAACCAGGAGTGACCCCTGTGCATCTCCGGGTGTGATCCAAAAAGAAAAACAAAAAAGAATTCTATACAATGACTGCTAATCAATAGAAAACTGTTTCCAGCTCTCTAATGGTTAAATTTGTGACCTGTGCTGGTCAAGTGAAAGCTATCACAAAATGATATGAAAATGATCTTTGTCATTTTGTGAAGAAAGCAACAAAAAGAATAGCAGACTCATTGATTTATTTCCCTCCAAAACCTACTAGAGATTTAAACTATTTCATAATTCTTAAAACAAGTGTCACAATGGAGACATTACTGGGCCCGCTCTAGCAAATCGATGAACAACGGGAGGACAGTGACAGTGACATAATTCTTAAAATGAATTAAGGATAGGATTCTATGTTACTATGTGTCTACTATAATCCCCTTAAAAATAGATAAATAAGTGTACTTTTTTGTGCATGGGAAAATAGTCACCAAATGATTAACACTTGGTCTCTCATAAAGTCAGAATGGTGCAAAAGAATATTTGAGAGTTCAAACTAAAGAAAAGAAAGACTTCCTCCTTCCCTGAATGCCCTCTAGCCATAACTTCTCTCTTGAAGAAGCCAGAGAATGGGGTCAGAGAGATACTACATTAGTTAAGGCATTTCTCTTGATGTGGCTCACTCAAATTTGATCTCAGCACTGCATATGGTTCCCTGGCACTGACAGAAGAGATCCTTGAGCACAGAGTCAGGAGTAAGCCCTGAGCACTGCCAACCCTCCTTTCCCTTGGAAAAAAAAAAGGTACCAATAAGCAAAAACTTCAAAGCATTCAAGACAGGTGTCAATCAGGATTTACCTTTATTAAAATGAAATCAGAAAAAAAATCAGATTATTTCCATATTGGTTATTCAGCCCTTGGCATGCAGTAGTCCTACTTTTTATTTTATTGTTTAATTTTTATTTGGGGGAGTTTAGGCTACTCCTGGCAGAGTGCTCAGGGTCAGGCTTGGGGCTCCTGATGCAGTCGTGTGTGCCAGCCCCTTGAATCACTGCCAGCCCCAGAGGTAAATTTCTTCATAGTTCAGCTTTCCAAGGAAGATGAGAGAGACAGCGCACTCCCCACATCCTAGTCATTTGGGAAGGAACAATGAAAGAAGGTCTTGCCACATGGGCTGCTCTCCCAGTAGATGGTTCCCTCCCCGACTACAGTAGTCATTACCCAGAGAGCCAGGCAGGAAGCAAGCAAGGGGCTCTGCAGGTAGACACAGACTTGTCTCTGATGCTTTTAAATATACAAAAAAAAAAAAAAAGCATCTGCTAAAGAATCAGTTGCAAAAAAAAGAAAAGAATTGGTCGCAAGCCCATAGGCAAGATGGGGACCCCAACTGCTGAAATCTCTGCAGAGTGGGTTCCCAGGGCTCTGCTGGGCATTGGCTGTTCAGCCTGCCCAGGGCTGGATGCAGAAATGCAAAGTTCCTGGTGTGATGATCATAGCTTTCTGGACTCAGAGTCTCTGATTCTCTGTGGTCTGCATCGACCTCTGAAAACAGTAGCTTTTGCAAAAGTAGGTGATCTTTTGCAACTGAATCATAAACAATTTGTTGGGTCAAAAACAAGTCAGACCTAACTCTCATCCAATGATGATTTTTCTCTCAGGGTTATCCTTGCCTGGCGTCAGAGGAATCAGCGGCTCTCCAGGCATGAAAGGAAGAAAAGGGGAGCAAGGACCCCCCGGAAGGGATGCAGTGGGGCCTCCTGGGGCCCCGGGTTGCCCTGGCTTACCAGGCCCTCCAGGGAGGCCCGGTCCTCCAGGCCGTCCAGGTAAAGATGCTCAAGGGCCACCTTTGTGCGTGTTACTCCATGAGGCTCCCTGGTCCAAAGCTCTGGCCAGATTTAGAGGCTTTTAGGAGTTTTCTCTTTGCTGGAGTTTCCTCTTTCTGTCTGATCTCTGGGATGGTGACATACTGTTTCACCCTACTTTAGCTCAGGTTCCCCAGGAACTGCTGGGCAGAGGCAAGGCTGAGGGCAGGGGTTAGGAGAAAAAAAAAAGCGTTGCTCAAGAATAAATCGGTCACTCTCTGGGTTGAGTGAGCTTATATAAAAAAAAAATAAAGCAGAATCAAAGTAAACAAAAGCAGCCCTCTCCTCCCTCTCCCTCGATGCTGCCCTTTGGTGACCTCGTTGGGGCCATGATATGGGGGCTGTACACTGTTTGCAGGCTGGTATGTGCAATTCATACTTCTTGACTGTCCGGAATCCCAGTGGAGGCCTGGGGGTCCCACACACTGTTGCAGGGCGGTACCATGCATCGAACTTGCAGCCACAGACTGTAAGGCAGCCACTCTACAACTGAGTCATTTCCTCAAGCCCTACAGCAGATGCTGTCATAACTCCTAGTCCTACATTATTCTCAAGGCATGGCTTCACAGCCTCATTTTATCAATGTTGGGCTTGCTGTGCATTTCAGTTTGCTAGAGGCAGGGATTGGACCCAGGCTGCTGGCAATCGGAACCCCTCTTCCTCTTCTGAGAGATGGTTCTAGTTTCCATCTTTTAAGCCATGCCCTCTCTTGTTCCAGTTACCACTTCAAGTCCCACAGGAAGCCCACGTCCTGTAAGACTCAGGCTTCTATTGTTGGCAGAATCTTCAAGCTGCCTTGTCTTTCTGTTTCCCCTATAAGCATCAAGTTTCTCTGAGGTCAAGGATTAATGCTTGATTTCTTTTCTTTTATCTCAGCCTATAGCACAGAAACATTACACAATCTTAAATATTTGTTACCTGATGCTTGAAAAATTATGAGTAACTACAAATATTTAAGAGTATTTGTAAGGGACTGGAACAATAGTACAGTAGGTACGGTGTTTGCCTTGCATGCAGCTGACCTGGGTTCAATCCCTGGCATCCCATATGGTCCCCCGAGTACCACCAGGAGTAATTCCTGAGCCAAGAGCCAGAAGTAACCCCTGAGCATTTCTGGGTGTGACCCCAAAAAGGAAATTTAAAAAAAAGAATACTTCTAAGAAAGGTCTGGAGAGATAATACAGCAGGTAGGGCATTTGTCATAAACCGAACAAACAGAAAGAGTGCTTGTGAAAACTATAATAAGCACAAAGCTGACCTCAGATTACATAGTTTAATGGTCACTCTCTGGTCATCATCATGATGTGGACACTGCATCTGGCACAGGCATCACTTTCACGGCCAAGCAGCTGTGCTAATAATGGAACCCAACCGGCTCCAATAAATGAAATGTTTCCCCTGCTGGAAATGTGGCTTTGAAATCTGGGCCAGTGGTAGGATCTATTTTTAAATATTTAATTTCATTAGCATTGCTTCCCACCTGTATTTGGAAAGTCGGAAAACTAGATCAAGAACAAAACGGCTTAAGAAAATTTGCTATTCATAGTAACACTAGGGGAGAAATATGTGGCCGACTGGAAACAGCCTTCTTGAATTGCTGTTTTCAGAAGGACAAGCTGTGTAAGTATGAGCAGGTGACGAGCAAAATACAGAGTTTTTCACTCAGGGTGTTTTAGCATCGATAATGCATCAGGAAAACACAGAAGAATGAGATATGACTCTGAAAATGCTGCATGATTAGTTTTGGGGTAATTTGAAGCAAGGATAAAAAATAATGAGCTTTCAGAAATATGGAGATCTATCTAAAAAACAGGAATAGAACTACCATAGGACTCCTCATGAGTATTACTAAATACCAGTTCTTGGCATCTATGCCAAAACACAAAATATTCATTCAAAAAAGAATATATGCACACCTGTGTTGATTGCCACACAGTACAATAGCCAAGATATGAAAACAACCCAAATATCCAAATATGGATGAATGGATTAAGAAGTTGTGGTATATACACACAATGCAATATTATGCAGCTTTAAGGAAGAACAAAATCAAGCAATTTGAGCAAAACACATGGAACTAGAGGATATCCCACTGAGTGAAATCAGTCAGAAAATAATGTAGGACCTGAAGATACACAGCAAGATAGCACCAAAGGTCCAAAGACAACAAAATAGGAGAACTAACACACAGAATTGAATTTGGAACTGAGGGTGGAGTGGGATATTGGGGTTCCTGGGGTAGGGAATTGGGTACTCTAGTGATGGATGTGATGCTGGAATTACGTGCATGAGAAACCATAGTTAATGATATTACAAACAATGTAATCTCATTTTTTCTTTTAATAAAGTGTATAATAATGGGCCAGTGTAAAAAATTAGCATAAGGAAGAAATGGTTAGCATACATCAACCTTTTCACCTCCCTCTGGCTCAATTTCCAAAACAAAGATGGGGCAATGCATAAAAAGACAATACCTATTGTTAAAACACAGGTGAATTTCAAAGGACAGTTAATGCACTTATTTTGTGGTGTTTTTTGCAGGTGATGTTGTTTTTTGTGAAGGCCCACCTGGAGAGCAGGGATATCCTGGCCATATAGGAGCTCCTGGAACCCCAGGATTGAAGGGACCCAAAGGTTAGTTGCATCAATTGTGCTATGCCACTACTTACATAAATCACCATCATCTGCAGCAGTAGTTCTGATTTTTCCCACTGAGACAATGACTTCATACAATGGTCAACCAAGTATAGCTTTTCCACCAAAGAACTCACTTGAAATTTTCATTTATTTGTTAATCAATCCCTATTTAATATCTATGCAAGAAATCACTGGATATCCCTAAAAAAAGTGGGTTTTATTTTTGCACTCAAGAAGAGAGACACCAGATTAGTGGATGTTTGGTAATTTCTTGGGATTCTTCTCTCTAAGAACACTAAGAAGCTCAGACAAATAAAGTAAA
>NW_026606062.1:4530000-4797500 GCF_029834395.1 Sorex fumeus
CCTTGACTCTCAAGTAAAAACATTCTCAGTTGTAATAGTTAAAAATATGTGACCATGCCATCATCTAATTCTAAACTCCCTAAGTCTGTAAAAAGTCAGCCAATGCATGTTATTTATTGGAGACAAAGAAAAAAAGAAAAATACACACTTTTTAGCAATAAATGAGTAAAAGGAAAACATTTTTTAAAGCTATTAAGCTAATTCTACTGTTGAATATCACTATTGGTAAAAATAGTGAAAAAAGGAAAATAAAAAGAAAGGGCAAAAATATGTCTTACATTTTGAAGTAGATGGACCTATTTAAATAAGAAAGAAAAAAGAGGAGATAGAAAAGGAAAAAAAGAAAGTAAGTTTTAGATATGAAAAGAAAACAAGTAATATTAAAATAATAAAGACATAAGAGAAACAAATGGAATATGTTTTGTTTTTGTATGTTTTATGTACTATGTTCCACCTAGGGTCAGTGGTGTACTGAGTCACCTATTTCTCTTAAAATTGTCTGTCTAAAAAATATTATGAATTTCTGTTAATTAATAACAGTTTTGTGATAAGAAAGTATCTAGTGATTAGACACACAATTTCTTAAGACACAGAGCTTTTCTAAACTTCTTAGTCCCGTAGTGTTTCTGCTTAACCTGTGAGCTGTATTCGACTCATCTCTAGGAGAAAGTTCTCTCCTAGAAACTTTAGCCCCATGACACAAATGTTGAACTGGTCTGATAGTTTTCACTTGAGATTTTCTACTAAGAGAATACAGCAGTCCCCAGAATAAATTTTAAACTCATTCATCACGTAGCCTGTTTTCTCTTGATTGTGCTTCATAAAAGCTTTGGGATTGGGGCCAAAGTACAGTGGATAGGGTGTTTGCCTTGCATGTGGCCAACACAGATTTGATGTCTGGCATCCCATATGGTCTCCCATTACTGCCAGGAGTAATGATTTTTTTGTTATTTATTTATTTATTTATTTAATTTTTATTAGTGAAACACCATGAGGTACAGTTATAGACTTACAAATTTTTGTGCTTGGGTTTCAGTTATACAATGATCAAACACCCATCCCTCCACCAGCGCCCATCCTCCACCACCACGGGTCCCAGCATCCCTCCCACCCCCCATACCCCCCATCCCACCCTGCCTCTGTGGCAGGGCATTCCTTTTGTTCTCTCTCTCTCCTTTTGGGTTCAGTGGTTTGCAAGAGAGGCATTGAGTGGCAATCATGTTTGGTCTATAGTCTACTTTCAGCATGCTTCTCCCATCCTGGGAGGATCCTCCCAACACCCTTTATTTGGTGCTCCCTTCTCTATCTGAGCTTCCTTTTCCCCTAGCACGTGTGGCTGGCCTCCAAGTCATGGAGCAAAATTGCCAGGAGTAATTCTTGAGTGCAGAGCCAGGAGTAACCCCTGAACATCACTGGGTGTAACCCAAAAAACCAAAAAAAAAAAAGGCTTTGGGATTTGTTCTAGAGAGACACTATTGATTCTACTTCTACAGAGTCAAATAGTACCACCTACTTGAGCCCCTTTACTTCATTATAAAATGGAAGGAAATATGATGGAATATGATTCTTCGTTATGCAATTATGGTGAGCTTTTAGTATACAGTCACTTCAATGAGCCCATTCAATAATGAGTCCCGCACTTTGACGTTACTAGTGTCTCTTGATCAGTCACAACATCATCTTACCTAATTTGAATTGCAGTTGAAATACCTTTTGAGCCATGCCAATCATTCATGTCATCTTTCTGAGCCACAGGTAGGCTACACATGGAACACTAGCTCTTCCCCTGAGCTGGAGGGCATGGCGGAACGTTCAGTAGTTTATCTGGTTCTGTCACTGGTGTTCTTCCAATGGGCACCTGTGAGCTCCAAAGAAATGTGCCATAAATGGTAAAGTATGCAAGTTGTAAATGTCAGAGTACAACAGGATTTCCCCAACTTCTGCTGAGAAGGTTAATTGGGACTTCATGATAGAGCACAGCCAAGAAAAACACAAAACTAAAATTTTGGATGCTTGCGTAGTGTCAGACAGTGGCAATAATGTTTACATATATAAATATATATATAAGATTGCATGAGTTTAATATATATATTGGTTAAAGTCACAATTTCAAGGACTGGAAAGATAGTCCAGGGCACAGACCTTGAATTTGGCCAACCCTGGTACAATCCCTGACACCATATGGTTCCTTATGCATCTCTGGGTTAGGCTGGAGGCTTCCAAATGCCACCTACATGACCCAGGTTATTCCTAGTCCCGAGTCCAAGCAGACAACATCCTTGGGCTCTTACATTGAGACACTGGCCTGGCTACCAGGATGTTCCCCAGGCCTCTTGAGACTGGTTAATAGCCTCCCTCGCCACCATGAAAAAAGTTAAAGAAAATCACATTCATAGAGATCTGGTAGAAATGGGATGGAATGGTAATTTCTAGGGACAGGTAGCTAAGGAAGTTGGGAAAAAATTGGTCATGGTTATATACTTGCAATTCGAAACTGAACACATTGTGGAAATCTAATTCAAAATACTGTGAGTGTAGTCAATAATTTGTATGATTTTCAGTTTCCAGCAGGCAAAATTCTATTGAATTCATTTATTATTTTTTCAGAGTGCTGAGCACTGAGCACGGGACCTCACACATACAAGGCACATTTCCACCGAGACACATCCCCTACCCTTAGACTACAATTTATTTTATTATTTAATCAATTTATTATTATTATTATTATTATTATTATTATTATTATGGAAGGCACACTGGGCAGTGTTGGTGCCTATTCATGGCTTTGTGGTTAAAGGTAACTCCTGGCAGTGCTTGTGGCCCATATCGTGGGATTGAACCTGAGCGTCCTCTGTGCAAAGCCTGCACTCAACCTGCTGAACTCTTGCTGAGGTGCTAGGCAAAATCTGAAACATTATCACCACATAAACACACAATCAAAAGGCTTTATAACAACAAGAATTTATAGCGATTGTTTTGGTAATCTAATCATAATGAATTTCCTCATTAGTACAGTCCATCAACGAATGCTTTAGATGGGTGAATGCTTTCAATGGGTATATGTTCTGAGTGACAATTCAAGAGAACAGATACACACGGCTCATTTTCTGGAGGGGATTCTAAAACTCAGAGAACACAGTCATCGTTCCAATCACACAGCACATTGTCAGTGCTGTGTCATTTTTCAGTCCTCATGAGTCAGGCAAAGTTATGGGAACTGTTTTATAAGCACATTTTTATAACCGATGAAAACCACTTCACATTAAATTCTGAAAAAATTATTATATACAAAATCTTCAGTTTACTTTCACTTGTTTCATCCTGAAACTTTCAAAGCAAAGTATATTATATTATTGATTCTTTCCTGGCAGAATTATTTCTCTTTGGAGGCTCTCCATGAAGTTAGGAAGGCAGTGAGAAGTTTTCTAGAGTCATCATAACATTTTCACAAATATCCAGTATGTGGTATTCCAAGAAATAGGGCAATTCTTTCTTCCCCACTGTCATTTTTAGCAGAAATTAAGCTATAAATAAAATTGTCCTTTAAAAATTACATTTCTAAGATTTTATTCATTGCATATTGTAGAAATGACATCCTCATTTAATTTTATTTTATTTTGGGTGATGCCACACATCTGGCAGTGCTCAGGGGACTTTATGAATAAAAGATGGCATTTTTTATACATGTGTTTTTAAAAATAATTTCTTTTCCTATTGTTGAATCCATATATATTTAAAAAATATTGATAAATGCAGAAAAGAATGTAAAAAGTTAGGAATGCCTTCCTGTACTGGAGATAATTTTAATTTCAATTTTGGGAAAATTTCCTTCCAGCCTTTTTCATGTTTTAAATGCTTAAATAAACATAAAAGATTAAAACACTATGGAATTTAGCAACTCATTATCATTGACCTTTTCACATTATCATCTTTGCATTAACATTTCCCTTTGCATAAAATGACTAAAATTATGCAAATGATTAAAATTATTATCTTTAAATAATAAGATAGTATTAAGTACTATAAATATCTCATAATTATTTTCATTCCACCTCTATTATTTGGGGCCAGGCTGGGGCTGCACTTGGCGGTGATCAGGTCTTACTTCTGGCTTGTGCTCAGGGACCAATCCTGGTGGTGCTTCAGGGGACCTTATGCAGTGCCTGGGATAAAACTAGGGTTGGCTGCACATAGGACAAGCACCTTAACTCTCTCACTGACCTCTATACACCTCCATTATTACCTGGACATTTTCATTTTCTCTCTACATTGTACACCATGAGTTGTTTTGTGGGTAATTTTTGTAAAGATTTCTAATTTTTTGCAAAGACTTCTAATTTTATTCTTAGATAATAATGCCTTCAGAAAATGATCAGACTCACTCTATCTGAGAATAACCAGGAACGTATAACAAATGAACAGCTGGACACTTGGATACAGAAGCACAGGGAACTGAAATAATATTGAAGTATTTGAACATCTCACATTAGAACCTGAAACACGCCAACATGCTGACTGTTTCACTGGTGCCATTCCTAGGGACCAAATGAGCATTGCTGCCTCTAACAAGAGACCTTCTGGGAAGGAATCTGAGCCCGGGATCCAATCTGTGCCCGGCCTGAGCAGCATTCCTTAGAGAATCATTGTTTTCCTAGTCAGGTTATTATATCTGACTCCTTCATGTCAGCTTTGTGAAGGAATGCAGGGGAATTCTAAACTTTACAATAGGGTGCTCCCTGATTTCATCACCAGAGCTTTAACTAGTTACATATTTTAAAACCTTGATCTGTTAAATAAATAGAATCAATAGCCAGAGATTCCTTTGGAAAGTACGGGGGTGATAGGGCCTGCCTCTTCGCTTCCATTGGTTCCTTTTTTTCAAGTTCTTCGATTTCCCTGGGCAAATATTTACTTTAAGACTGCGAGGTGTGGTCTCTGTATCACCTTTTACCGATCATGCTCTCTTTGTGCCAGAGAGAAAAAAAAATTCCAACAATTTATGAGCTAGAGGCAAAGCTGGACACATCACAGTAGTATATAGTATTATATGAATGAATGTGTTCTAGTATATGAATATGTTTCTGGATATTGTAATGGTAAAAGACTTCTTTTACCAGCTTCAAGATCTTAAAACAACTAAGTTTGCTATGGTTCTTGACCCTAAAATGTCATTCCTTGGATTTAATTAAAGAAAGGATTAAGAGTATACACACACACACACACACACACACACACACACACACATATGGGCTCAACAGAACCGGAGCAGAGATCCTCTGCCTGCTTCCCCCAGTCTCCAGGGACCCAGGAGTCACACCCATAAGCAACCTCCTTCTGGTGCCAGATAATCTCCTCATCAGACAACCTTCAGATCTCACGGCTTCTTCTCCTGGAAGGGAGCATAAAATGAGGCCCCCACAACCATGCCATGGGACTCTGTGCCAGGCTGTTTTCACGTGGGGCGCCCCATAGGGAGGTGGATGAGAGCCCTGGCAGCCGACCTCCACTACCTAACCACTGTTATGCTCCAGGCTGCTTTTCACATGCTCGGGTCTAGCCTCACATACAAGTAAACACATTCCTGGACACATTATAAAACACTCCCTACCCATTTTCCTTAATTAACACACCATATTTGATGGGGTTCAGACAGTATCGATATCTATCTCAGAGAGCTCGGCAAGCTACTGAGAGTATCCCACCCACATGGCAGAGCCTGGCAAGCTCCCTGTGGCATATTTAATATGCCCAAAAGAGTAACAATAACGGGTCTCATTCCCCTGACCCTGAAAGAGCCTCCAATACTGCAGCGTTGGGAAAGACGAGTAAGGAGAGGCTGCTAAAATCTCAGGGCTGGGTCGAATGGAGATGTTACTGGTGTCCACTTGAGTAAATCGTTGAGCAAATGGATGATATATATATATATATATGTATATATGTATATATATATAAAGGTTCATCCACAAATTCCTTCATTGTAATATAGAGAATTGCTG
Organism: Sorex fumeus; assembly: GCF_029834395.1. NCBI lineage: Eukaryota > Metazoa > Chordata > Mammalia > Eulipotyphla > Soricidae > Sorex > Sorex fumeus. Next base: position 4,535,997 of record NW_026606062.1, read on the forward strand.
AAACATTAAGAACAACCTGGGGGAACTGAATGCTTCATGGTCACACAATGGGAAATCATGCATCTATTTACAATGATAATACAGAATTTTTTTTAACTAAGCAGAGATTACCACATCTATGTTGCTAACTAAAAAGACACAGGGTTTTTTTTTTAAACAGAAACAGAGATTCAACATATGCTTGAATATATGAATAGTAATAAGTCTAGAAGAAAGAAAGAAAGAAAGACAGAAAGAAAGATAGAAAGAAAGACAGAAAGAAAGACAGAAAGAAAGAAAGAAAGAAAGAAAGAAAGAAAGAAAGAAAGAAAGAAAGAAAGAAACTGTCCTCCCATTGTTCATCGATTTGCTTGAGCAGGCCCAGTAACATCTCCATTGGAGACTTTGTTGTTACTGTGTTTAGCATATCAAAAACATCACGGGTAGCTTGCCAGGCTCTATCTTGCAGGCGAGATACTCTCGGTAGCTGGCCGGGCTCTCCAAGAGGGGCGGGAGCGATAGCACAGTGGTAGGGCATTTGCCTTGCACACAGCCAAAATAAGTCTAGAAAGTTAAATTTAAAATAAAATATATATTTTTTACTTAATTTTTATTAGTGAAACACCATGAGCTACAGTTGTACACTTACAAATTTTTGTGCTTGGGTTTCAATTATATAAAATAAAATATTTTGAAGTGACATTGCATTTAGCATTTTTTCAAAGTTTCATGCATATTTGCATGAAATATTTTCATGCATATTTGCATAATGACATAAATTCTATACTGAAAGTGAAATTTTGTTTTTTTTCTCTTTATCCAATTTAGCCACTTTTCTTCTTTCTGGTAACCACCTATGAATGGGTGGTGTATAGTCTAAGAGTTTATTTTTGTTTCAGTTTATCTGTTTGCTTTGTCTACTTGCTATATTTGCGTCAAATCATATAGAGTTATATAAAACATTCCTCCAGGAGTGTCTGCTATTGCTCTTCCCCTCCCACGCCCAGGTAACAACTCATAGTACTAAGTGAGGTCGCTGTTACTAGTGCTAGTGAAAAAATACAGTAAAACACAAAACCAATGTCTACTCACATTAAAATCACATTTTTATTTGTTTTTGGATAAATTAAATAGAAGCTTCTTTTAAAAATTTAAATTATGACTGGTCTCCAAGGTCAACAAACTCAACAAACAACACTGTCCTCCCGTTGTTCATTGATTTGCTCAAGCGGGCCCAGTAACGTCTCCATTGTGAGAATTCTTGTTACTGTGTTTGGCATATTGAATACTCTCGGTAGCTTGCCAGGCTCTCCTAGAGGGGCAGAGGAATCGAACCCTTGGCTGTGCACAAGGCAAGCACTCTACCGCTGTGCTTTTAAATGAAACATTGTTGGGTTCTCAAAATTGTGTCTGGTTTCAGCTGTAATTGAGACAAAAGAGAACAGGACCAGGATTAGGATATCTAAAGGAACCTCACCATTGCTGTGTGGGCTTTGTTTCTGGTTTTTAGTCTGTGGGGTTTACACCTGGCTGTGCTCAACTTACTCCTGGTTTTGGGCTCAGTGATCAATTCTGGAGGGGTTGGGGGACTATATGGGGCTCTAGGGCTCAAACCCATATGTGCTACTCTATTCAATCTTCCCAACCCTAAAGCCTCTCCATTGGAATGTCCATATGGGCAGGACCGACAGACCAGAACTGCTGAGTTCTGCTCTTCCTCCACTTCCCTATTTCCCCTCCAGGGCTGTCCATCTGATTCAGTCACATCACCACCCTCTTAGTCATCCAAGATCCAGTGGCTGGACTCGAACTCATCCGTGACTTTTTTTTATGTTTCCTGTTAAACATCCATTGAATCTCGAATCTTTTTGCTTTTATGGTCACGACATGTCCCAATTCAACTACTTTTGATTCTTTCCACCATGTCTACTGTAGTTTAAACAAGTCTTCATAATCGTCCCTGTTTTTATATTTCTTTTTCTTCACAGCAAAGACTCCATTAAAATTCTAAATTGTAGAAAATTGTGTACCTATAAAATTTTGTTTAGTGGCATCCTATCCCATATGCAATCGTCAGTCAGTTCCTGTTGCAGGTCAGAATATTCTACTGTACCTGCCTTCTGGCTACCCTCAGGTATCATTTTATGCCACGCTACCTCCACCCTCATCTACCCAGCATATTGGCTTTGTATTCCTGGCTCTTTCTTCTTGGGCACAATGTCCCTGCTTTTTTCCTCCATTTTGGATGCTCTTTTTTTTAGATATCTGAAAAGTCTCCCCTGAACTTTATGTTCTGGACTCCACCTTATGTTTCTTCCATGGAGGTGGCTTCCTCCTTAACTTATCTAATTTGACATCCATTCCTAGTCTTTACATTATAGTGCTTTATTTTTCTTCATTTTATATTACCTTATCTGTGAATCTGCTTTTTAATTGATCTCATCTTGAAATTTAAGTTACATGGGTACAAACTTTGTTTTGTTCACTGCATTATCTATGATGACTAGAATAGTCTAGCGTAAATTAGATGCATAGTAAATCTTCTTTGAATGTGTAAAACCGACTTCTAAGAATATATATATCCTATAGTCCAAGATAATAACATGAGTGGGCCTAAAAATATAGAAACTTCAGTGCTCCTTTGGCAAGTATAAATATGCAGTTCAAAAAAAAATCATGCAGTAGTTGGACTTGCGCTATGTAGTAATCTCTAGGTTAGAATTCCAGCTTATCTCAAGGATGTCTTGAGGAGAGTAGCATGGAAATGGAGGTGATTATATGTTCAACTCTCCTTGATGAGCTACTACTGGTTAGATGCTGGAGCATCAAATAAATACATTTTTAATTAGGAAAGAATTCTGTAATTGTATATAAAATTAATAGTTATTTCCTTTTAATATTTATGAAGGTACTTTGATTTAAAGTTAATGGTTCTTTGTGCACATAATATTTTATTCTAATGTATTCAACTGCAATAATGTATTGCACTATTTTTCTGCACCCACCACCAGAGTGTCCATTTCCCCCCACCAAAGTCCCCTCCCACCCATCCTTTGACCCCTGCTTTGGAAAGGTCTGTTTTTTAGACCAACTTTCAGGTTCTACTGCCTTTTATCATTTTTCATTTGCTTACTATGTTTCTTTCTATCCCAATTCTTTACCTACTCACCTGTTTCAGGTCGTGGCTATTGTTAATAGTGCTGTAATGAATATAGGAACACAAATTTCTTGAAGTAGTGGGGGTTTGGTCTTTGGAGATAAACATCAAGAATTGAAATTTCTGATTAAAAGGAAAGTTTAAGTTGATATATTGCTTTCCATAGACTTTGAATCACTAGCATTCCCGGGAAAAGTGGATGTCAACTGTCCCCTACCTTCCACAATCCCACCAGTGCTGTTTGGTTTCTATTCTTAGTGATGTGTTTCATCTCACTGCTGTGTGACAGTATCTCATATTTGTTTTGATTTGAATTTCCCCGACAAGTGGTGAAGAGTATTTTTTATATATCTATTGGCCATCTGTCTGTATTCTTTAAGGAAATGTTTGTTCATCTCTCCTCCCTGTTTCTGAGTAAGATGATCTATTTTCTCATTGTTGTTAAGTTTTGCAAGTGCTTTATCTATCTTGGATATTAGTCCTTTGTCAAATGAATGGTGATGAATTCTTTCTCCCAGCTGGTGGTGTGTCTTTTTATTTCAGTCATTGTTTCTTTTTTCAGTATAGAAGCTTCTTAATTTGATGTAGTTTCACTTGTGTATTTTTGCTTGTGTTTGGCCAAAGACATTGAGTCATTAAAAATGTCTCTAATTCCATGACAAGTTCTGCTTATATTTTCCTCAATAAAATTTATAGATTGAGGTCTGATATTGAGGCCTCTCAGCCATTTTGAATTGACTTCACTTAATGTGTGAAATAAGGGTCTGAATTAATTTATTTTAAATGTGACTATCCAGTTTTGTCAGAACCATTTATAAAAGGTTGCTCCCCTTGCTCCCCTTCATATTACATAGCCTCTTTTTAAAAAGCTATTGTCTATCACTTGAGTGTCTGTATCTGTACCCTCTACTCTATACCTTTGGTGTGAGTCTGTTGTTACTCTAGCACACACCATACCGATTAGTATAGCTTTAGAGTATAATTTAAAGTTGGGGAAATAAAAGCCTCAGTCTTTTTTTTCCCCTAGAATTTCTTTAAATAGGGGAGCAATTTCTCTCTATAAATTTTAGCAGCAATTGATCAATGTCTCTAAAAATGCCATGGGGATTTTATAGGGACAGTATTTAATCTGTATATTGGGCAGAATTGTCATCTTAACAATGTTAATTCTTCCAATACACGAACAAAGAATTTTTAACATTTCCTTGTGTTGTCTCTTTTAATAATTATAGTCTTCCTTTTGGAGTGGGGTAATATCTTTCATCTATTTTATTAAACTGAATCCCAGCTACTTGATTTTTATTTGAGGCAAATTTGAATGGAATTATTTTTCCATTCCTTCTACTGTATATTTTTTGCTATAGAAATGCCATGGATTTCTACATGATTTTTGTAGTCAGCCACTTTGCTGTACAAAATTATTATTTGTAGGAGTTTTTTCCTTTTTCCTTCCTTCTCTTATTTCTTTCTTTTCCTTTCTTTCTTTCTTTCTTTCTTTCTTTCTTTCTTTCTTTCTTTCTTTCTTTCTCCTTCCTTCCTTCCTTCCTTCCTTCCTTCCCTCCCTCCCTCTCTCTATCCTTCCTTCCTTCCTTCCTTTCTTCCTTCCTTTCTTTCTTTCTTTCTTTCTTTCTTTCTTTCTTTCTTTCTTTCTTTCTTTCTCCTTCCTTCCTTCCCTCCCTCTCTCTATCCTTCCTTCCTTCCTTCCTTCCTTCCTTCCTTCCTTCCTTCCTTCCTCTCTCTCTCTCTCTCTCTCTCTCTTTCCTTTTCTTTCATCTTTAGGTACTTTTTTCTAATCATGGGGAAAATGTCAGTGCAAGGAAGGACTTACATCTCCATTTTCCATCAGCCTCATAACATTTCCTGCACATGCTTCGCTGGCCTTACCTTGCTGACTTTCAGGTAAGTTGATGCTGAAGACCCTGTTCAGGAAACTTCAGCATACTTTGCATTACCAGATTTCCTATGTATATCCCAACAACTCTGTTGATTTTTTGGGGGGGGCATGTTATTAAAGAAGACTCTTTTGCTGTGACTATCTGGAAATGAAGGAGGGAAAACCAGAGGGAACTGATGAATCTCCCAGTCATGGCAAACAATGATGAAAAGACTTAGTTGGATTTTATGTTAATTCCTCTTTCTATAGAGAAATTGCATCCCATTCAGGATGGTTTCTCAGTTTGAAACAGGAGAACATGGTTCTCATACATGCATTATAGTCACCTCTCTTGGGCTATCAAGTGATTGACTCAGTGCTTACGCATTTACTTGGTTGCGCTTAAGTCCCCATTCTTGAGATAAGAGAGCCAGTTATCATAGGATTGATTTCCTGGGTTCTTTTGCTCAAATAACAACCCTACAGGAATTTACAACAATGTTTTCTTCCTGTTCTTTCTGACTCGAAAACACGCTTTAGCCAATCTCATGGTGGTATTTATTTTGGTTCCTGAAAAAAAAATTAATGAATGAGTGTCTCAGTAGCTCTTACAAAGCAGCATCATATTGCTTCTTTTTTTAAAAAATTTTTATTAGTGAAACACCATGAGGTACAGTTGTAGACTTATACATTTTTGTGCTTGGGTTTTGGTTATGCAATGATCCAGTACCCATCCCTCCACCAGTGCCCATACTCCACCATTTACTTTTTTTTTTTTAAAGTTTTTGTTAGTGAAACACCATGGGGAGGTTAAAGCCAGTGATCCTACTGACTTCTACTAACTTCATAAGGTAGATATATTTAGCAGTTTACCACATTAATATTGGGCTAAAATTGAAGGGGAAAATTGCCTTTATCATATTGTCTTCTGGTTGTTTTCACATTCTTCAAGGTGTGAGTACCCATTTTCAGCACCTTGGCTCTGGCTGTGGCTCAGACTGAATTTCTTTGATGTTCACCTTCTTGGGGTCCTTTTTTAGTGGCTTCATGCTCTTTTCTGACCTCTTTGGGAATTTCAGAAGCATTAGGGCTTTGTTTTCCTGAACCCAGTGTGTAAGTGTTCCTTGGCATTACTATGCAGACTTGCCACCATATGAATTTATGAGCCAAAGTGTTTGTTTTAGAGTAAAATGGAACACATGAAGTTTGTAGCTAGGTAGTTGTCACACTGGAGTCACAGGTCCCGCTAGGGAGCCAGCGGTGGGAGTTCACCTCACTCAGACTCTTGAGCACTGTCGCTGCGGAGGTGGACAGCCCTTTGAGAAAGAGTGAGCAGGCGAGCCTTATGGAAAGGCAAGACATGTGCTCCTGGAGCCGCTGCTGAAAGAAGACTCAATTTCTTGCAGGCAGGGTCAGGTTTATATACCTCAAGAAACAGGGAACGAGCTTTTCGTGGAAAACAAGGAGCAAACTTTTCATGGGGGTATTTGGCACACGCTTGAAGAAAGGTTTTATGATGTTGCAGTTCGTCATTCCTTCTAGGTTGGGGGTCTTGTTTTCTTAGTGACTGGATGCCAGGGCTGGCTGCTGGAGGAGAGTAGGGGAGGGAGAGAAGGGATGCTACTAGAAAGTCAAAAGGAGAAGCTATGGAGGAGGGACCGCCAACCGCTAGACACTGTAAGTCCAAGTCTCAGGGGCTCGGTCCTCAGCTGCAGTAGTTCCCCAGTCGTTCCTCGCAACCCCCACAGGTAATATGGTCTAGATTTTTTTTTTTTAAACCAAAATATCTTCTGGATTCTGTGAAAAAAAAAACCACCTGGCTTTAGCCTTAGCCAGGTAGGTGTTACACACACACACACACACACACACACACACACACACACACACATATAAATTTTTTTTCACAATTGCCTCCTGTTAAAAATTGTTGAAGTGGGTTTCACAGGGGCTCAGAGCACACACTTTCAGTATCATATCATCTTAGCTGATGGATTTAGCTTTTTTTTTTCTTTTTGGGTCACACCCAGCGATGCTCAGTGATTACTTCTGACTCTGCACTCAGGAATTACTCCTGGCGGTGCTCAGAGGACCATATGGGATGCTGGGAATCACACCCAGGTTGGCCGCATGCAAGGCAACCGCCCTGCCTGCTGTACTATCACTCCAGCCCCACTTAGCTGTTTTTAATACCAGCTAGAGTGGCGTGAGCTCAGTTTACCTCCTGCTGAGAACAATGCATGTCGGTATGCTCTGCTTGGCTTTCTGCTCTAGGGAATTCTTAGGGCCCAGGGAGAATGCTGGACAAGTATTTCCACCTCCAAATCTGTAGGAGGGTAATGACTTTGGAGACAATAGTCAAGCAATACAGCCGTGAGCCAGCTAATTAATACGCCTTCTTCTATTCTTCAGGGATAATTCCCTAAGAGGGCTGTTCCGCAGGGGGTTCTACTGTGATCAATTCCCCACTGTTCACAAACACCATTGAAAGAGTTTCCTTCCACAGACCACTTCTCTATCTTACTCTTGTTTCACCAGATTATCCCAAATATAAATGATCTACACTTAGGCCTCTGTGTTCAGGGAAACCCAAACTAATATTCCAAGAAACAGAGTTTTTATTTTTATTTTTATTTTTATTTATTTTTATTCGCATGGCAGAGCCTGGCAAGCTCCTCATGGCGTATTCAATATGCCAAAAAGAGTAACAATAGTGGGTCTCATTCCTCTGACCCTGAAAGAGCCCCCAATATGGCACCGTTGGGAAGGATGAGAAAGGAGAGGCTACTAAAATCTCAGGGCTGGGACAAATAGAGATGTTATTGGTGCCTGCTCAAGCAAATCGATAAACAATGGGATGACAGTGACACAGTGATTTTTATTAAGTAAAGTAAAGGCCCTCCCGTTGATCATCGATTTGCTCGAGCGGACCCAATAACGTCTCCATTGGAGACTTTGTTGTTACTGTGTCTGGCATATTGAATACTCTCGGTAGCTTGCCGGGCTCTCCGAGAGGGGCGGAGGAATCGAACTCGGGTCGGCCATGTTGGCCGCGTGCAAGGCAGATGCCCTACCCGTTACTTTTTTTTTTTTGCTTTTGTTTTTTGGGTCACACCCAGCAATATTCAGAGGTTACTCCTGGCTCTACACTCAGGAGTTACTCCTGGAGGTGCTTGGGGGATCATATGGAATGCTGGGAATCAAACCCAGGTCGGCCACATGCAAGGCAAACACCCTACCCACTGTACTATGGATCCAGCCCGAAACAGAGTTTTTAATTTTAAATAGTCATTGTGAGGATTTTCATTGGTGATATTCTCCAATAGTTTCTTTGTCTATAATTTTCATTTTTAATCTTTTCTATGCTGCCTCAATATTTGGTATATATGGACAAGCCTGTATGAACACTGTAAACATTTATTACTTTCTGAAAAATGCTGAATTGTAAGCTAATGATATTCAATGTCATCTACTTGAAAATCATATTACAAAACCTTTAGTACACAAGGAACCATCCTCTGCTGATAAAGGGAATCTGATTTTCACATCTGTCGCTATTTCTTGAGATTTGGCACTGACAATGTTAAATATCTCTCTGTCTTTAGACTTCTTATCCTAACATAACAGTATTGAACTAGATGATCTCTGGGCTTCTTCTTCTTTTATTTTTTAATTTAAAAAAATTATTGAATCACCGTGAGATAGTTACAAGCATTCATGTATAGGTTACAATCACACAATGATCAAACACCCATTCCCTCCACCAGTGCACATTCCCCACCACCAATATCCCCAGTATACCCTCCCTTTCCCACCCTTCCCTGCCTCCATGGCAGACATGATTCCCCATAATCTCTCTCTACTTTTGGGCATTATGGTTTGCAATACAGACCCTGAGAGGTTACCATGTTTGATCTCTGGGCTTCCTAGCTTATGAATTACATAATTTGGGACTATTCCCAAACTGTGGTGAAAGAAAATCACCTTTATTGCTGAAAGAGAGCTGCGATTAGGACTTATTTGATATGAAAACTGGAAAGCTTTTGATTGGCTGGTCCCTTCTTCGTCTACATCATCATTGTTCATTGTTTTCAAAACATATTTCCTTCTAAAGTACATGGCATTTTGTGGCATTCAATAAATATTAGTTTAAAAAGAACTTCCACTATTTTCCAAAACAACGTTTTGAGTCATCCTTTTAAGAATAGAACTGGGGCTGGAACACATGCTAGGGTTAAAAGGAGCTCAGATAGAGAAGGGAGCACCAAATAAAGGGTGTTGGGAGGATCCACCCAGGATGGGAGAAGCATGCTGAAAGTAGACTATGGACCAAACATGATTGCCACTCACTCAGTGCCTCTTTTGCAAACCACAGCACCCAGAAGGAGAGAGAGAGAACAAAAGGGAATGCCCTGGTGGGATGGGGGAGATGGGGGGTGGGAGGGATACTGGGACCCGTGGTGGTGGAAAATGGGAAAATGGGCACTGGTGAAGGGATGGGTACTTGATCATTGTATAATTGAAACCCAAGCACAAAAATTTGTAAGTCTACAACTGTACCTCATGGTGTTTCACTAATCAAAAATTTAATAAAACATTTTACAACAACAAAAAATTTAACAACAACAAAATAAAAATTAAAAAAAAAACAACTGGAGCTGGAGCTATGGTGCAAGGGGTAGGGTGTTTGTCTTGTGCTTGGCTGACTGGGGTTTGATCCCGGGTCTACTTCGTATGGTTCCTGAGCCCTGCCAGGAGTGATTCCTGATCACAGAGCCAGGAGTAGGCACTGAGCACTGCCAAATACCACCCTAAATCCCTTTTCACATGCACAAAAATCATATATTTTTTTCTTTCCAATTTTTATTTAGGCATCATGATTTACAGTACTATTCATACCAAAGCTTTAGGTATACAGTATTCCAAGTCTACACCTACTTACCATCAGTACCAGTATCCCTCCCCAATGTCTCTAGCTTAAGTTAGTATTTAACTACTTAATAGTTTCTTTTTCATTTGGTTGTTGTGTCATACCTGGTGATGTTCAGGGCTTACTGCTGACTCTGTGCTCAGGGATCACTCCTGGGAGCTTCCAAGGAACATGGAATGCCAGGGATCAAATCTGATTCAGCCAGTGATCTACCTGTTATACTATCTCTCTGACCCCAGGAGTATCTTTCTCTGTTCTACTTTTTAACAAAAGTTTTCCATTTCTGAGTCTGAACACATCTGTTACTCAATGGACGCTAATCAGTCCTACATAAATCAGCTGAGGGCACTTTTAAAAATCTTTTAAATGACAAATATGAAAAGACAGTATTTACAAAACTAAGCACAGAGAAACAAAATTTTGACTACTATTAAAAGGTATGAAGGTACCGGCAGAGGAACAAAGTCATGCGGGTCCCAGGGCTGAGATCTCCAAGCCTGCTTGGATCGGGGCTGAGCATCCTTCACCCAGATCCTCCTCATTCCAGTAGGCAGGGGTCATACCCACCAACTGGCCGCCCAGGCCGTGTAATCCCATCAACAGCCAAGACCCAGAAACTATAAAACCCAGATCCCGGACATTCTTATTATCTCTTCCTTACTTTGGACAAACTGGCAGGCTACTGAATGTAACCTGCCCACACGGCAGAGTCTGGCAAACTCCCCGTGGCAAACCCAATATGCCAAATACCAGTAACAATGATGGGTCTCATTCTCCTAACCCTGAAAGAGCCTTGAATATGGCACTTTAAAAAAAAAAATCTCAGGACTAGGACGAAAGAGACATTACTGGGGCCTGCTCGAGGCAATCGACGAACAACAGGATGGTCGTGATTATTGTGATTAAAAGGTATCAAAAACCTGTTATCTTTTAAGGTTATTAAATGGACTACAAAGAAAGATACGATAAAAAGATAAAGGAGAGGAAGGCGAAGAGACAATAAAAAGGAAGAAAAAGGGTAAAGAAAACAAGGGTAGTCATAGAAGAAGAAAGAATTTTCTGGGCTGGGTTAAATGGTAAATGCAGGTAAGTTTTTTAGATGAAATTTATTGTGGTATTATTCACATAATATATAATCTTAAAAATTACCCTTTTAAAGTGTACATTCCAATGTGCTTTGTATCCATAAACAGCTTTATTTTCAGATTAAAACAATAAAAACAAGCCACAAACCCAATAACATTCTCCATTACTCGCCCTGACATCTGACACCCCAGTCTAGATTGAAACAAAAATGATAATCAATTACTATTGATTATCATAGTAATTAATAGATAATCAATTTCTATTTTACTTCAAGTTTCTACAGTTTTCCTTCAAGTATAGGGTCAGAATTTTCCAATTTTCAACATTTTGTATTAATGTAATATTAAAACATCTGTGATTTTTGTTGTGATTTTTTCTTTTTCACTTAGTTTGTTTTAAAGTTTCATCTAACAATACTTCATTTTTATTGCTGAGTTATAATCTATCATGTGAATATCACATTTTATTTATCTGTTAATCTATTAATGATATTTGCATTGTTTTTACTTTGAGATTATTATAAAAATACTGTCATGAATTCTTAAATACACATTTTTTGGTAAATATGTGTTTTCGTTTCTCTTGACAAATACATTGGGAATGAAGTTTCTGGGTCATGTGCTAATTATGTAATTGATATTTGAGAACCTTTTCCAGAGTGACCGCACCATTTTTCATTTTCAACAACAAAGTGGCATTCCAATTTCTCTACATCATCAACAACACTTATCAGTTATCTCTTTGATTATAGCTTCCTACTGGGTAAGAAGTGAATTATGATTGTGGTGCTGATTTACATTACCAAATGCCATGATGAATGCTCTTGAAGATCTTTCAGTTGCTTTTTGACTATTTCTATATCTTTGATGAATTTGGAATTTTAATCTATTTTTAAATCATTTGCAATAATTCTTCATATATTCTAACAAAAATATGTACTCCCTCTTAGTTATTTGGCTTGTATAAGTCAACTACATTTTTATTCATGTAATGATAAAGTAAGGTAAAGGCCCTCCCGTTGATTGTCGATTTGCTCGAGCGGGCCCAGTAACGTCTCCATTGGAGACTTTGTTGTTACTGTGTCTGGCATATCGAATACTCTCGGTAGCTTGCCGGGCTCTCCGAGAGGGGCGGAGGAATCGAACTCGGGTTGGCCATGTTGGCCGCTTGTAAGGCCAACGCCCTACCCGTTGTGCTATCGCTCCAGCCTTGCACGTGGCCAACATGGCCGACCCGAGTTCGATTCCTCCGCCCCTCTCGGAGAGCCCGGCAAGCTACCGAGAGTATTTGATATGCCAGACACAGTAACAACAAAGTCTCCAATGGAGACGTTACTGGGCCCGCTCGAGCAAATCGACGATCAACGGGAGGGCCTTATTTATTTATTTATAATGATAAAGTATTCTTTGAAACATAAAGGTAGTTTTGGTACAGTGCAGTTTTATATTTTTAATTTTGTTGCTGAACTTGTGATGTGCTCATGCTTAATCTAAGGTCCTGAAGGTTTACTCTTACTTTTTATCTAAGAGTTTTATACTTTAAGAATATACACTTATGTATATTGATATGTAAGCTATGACTCAAATTTTAAGCTAATGATTCATTTTTGTTTCAATTATTGGATATCCAAATGTCCCAGAACTACTTATTGAAAAGACTATTCTTTACCTATTAAGGGATCTTGACACTATAATAAAATAAAATCAGTCTGTTATTGACATGGGGTTATCTCTGGACTTTCAGTTTTATTACATGTCTAAAACTTACTCCCGTAATTATTGGTGTAATTTTGCTTTGGAACCAGGAAGTATAAGTCATCCAACTTTATTCTTCCTTCTTGAGGTTGTCTTGATTATTATTTAAGAGCCTTGTAGACCCACATGAATTTAAGTATTGTCTTTTCAATTTCTGTAAATAAGCCTTTGGCATTTCGAATTGGAGTTGTGTAGAATCTATAGTTTTGTAGAATAATGCAATTTTAGTAGTGTTAAATCTTCTAATTTCTAGATATAGAATGCCTTTCCACTTATTTAAAAGTCATCTTTCATAATACTTATTGTTTTCACTTTTTTATTGTTGTTGTTGTCGTCGTCGTTTAATACCTGTCTTTCATTCTTTGTTCTGCTATTGTTATTGTTCTGTTATTGTTTCTCCCCTGGATGTATGGACAGTTAATCCACAGTCAAAAGGACTAAGTGCATGAAGTGGAGCAAGGAAAGTTTTTCAACTAATGGGGTGGGCATACTTTGTTAGTTTCATAAAAATATGAAAGTAGACCCTTTTTTTCAGACCACACAAAAAAGTTTATTCAAATATATATTAAAGGTCTTGATATTAGACGTGTAACTATTAGTCAGAACATAGAACTTTTTATAGTATTTATCTCAGAGCTGTGTTTAACGAGATGGCCACACTGACAGAGAAAACAAAAGCAGAAAATAAATAAATGAGACCATGTCAGACAAAAATTGTCTGCTGATGAAATAACTAATGCCCCAAATAAATAGATACCTCTTGGATGGGAAAGAATATTCAGACATTATATATTAAGCAAAGGGCTAATTTTCAACACACATAAGGCTTAGACAAGGGTCAGTAACAACAACAACAACAAAAATACTAGAAACTCCATCAAAGGAGTTTGGAAGTGAGTTGAGGAGCTGAACAGACACTTCCTCGAAGACATAAAGATGACCAATAGGAATATAACAAGGTATTCAAGGTATTCACTATCATTATTAGACAAGTGCAGATCAGAATGAAAATAAGGTATCACTTCACACCAGTGAGAATTGCTTATGTCAAAAAAACCCAGAAATAATCAGAAAATTCGTGTTAAAAACGTTTCTCTCATTAATGATTGGTGGGAATGTTGTATTATTCATTCTTTATGGAAAAATATTCAGTTATGAAAAAATATTTTTATCATTCCTAGTTTTAAAGGTTTTTATTATTATAGTATGATATCACAATCACAACCATCCTGTTGTTTGTCGATTGCCTCGAGCAGGCCCCAGTAACGTCTCCTTCGTCCTAGCCCTGAGATTTTTTTTTAAAAAGTGCCATATTCAAGGCTCTTTAAGGGTTAGGAGAATGAGACCCATCATTGTTACTGGTATTTGGCATATTGGGTATGCCACAGGGAGTTTGCCAGACTCTGCTGTGTGGGCAGGTTACATTCAGTAGCCAGCCAGTTTGTCCAAAGTAAGAATGAGAGAATAAGATGTCAGTGCGGCTGCAAATGCAGCCGCACTCTTCCGGGGAGCTGGATTTTATAGTCTCTGGGTCTTGGCCATTGATGGGATTACATGGCGCGCGAGGGGCTGGGCAGGGGCGGGGGAGTGGGGGACAATTGGTGGGTGTGACCCCTGCCTACTGGAATATGGAGGATCTGGGTGGAGGATGCTCAGCCCTGATTCGAGTAGGCTTGGAGATCTCAGCCCTGGGACCCGCATGCCTTTGTTCCTCTGCTGGTACCTTCATGCATGTGGAGAGTTGTCTCAGCATGGTGGTGGCTGGTTCTGGAGGTCTTCGGCTGCACTCCTGGTAGGCTGCACTCCTGGTTGGGGTAGGGAGGGAAACTCAACCCGCTCCCCTCCAAGGGGCCCCGGTGAGGACAGCCAGGCGTGGGGGCAGGACGGTCATGGTCACGGTCCTCCTGTTGTTCACTGATTTGCTCGAGTGGGCCCAATAACGTCTCCATCATGAGACTTGTTGTTACTGTGTTTGGCATATCGTATACGTCACGGGGAGCTTGCCAGGCTCTGCCATGCAGGCGAGATACTCTTGGTAGCTTGCCAGGCTCTCCAAGAGGGGCGGAGGAATCGAACTCGGATGGGCCATGTTGGCCACTTGTAAGGCAAACGCCCTACCGCTGTGCTATCGCTCCAGCCCTAGGGGCAGGACAATTTTGTCAAATTGTTTTTACATGCATTTAAAATATTGCTAATATTGTTTATTATATTTACCAGAATAGATTACACTTGATTATTATAATGTGTTATTCTTTCATATGTAGCCTGATAAAATTTATGAGTATTTTTCCTGAAGATTTTATCTTATTTTGATATGAAACTAATACCATCTTCACAGAACACATTGGGAATTGTAATTTTCTTTTCTACTTTTTGAGGAATGGTTGTGTTTGATTTTTCTTTGACTGTCAACTGTCTGTGTGGTTTTTCCTTTGTGGAAAATATTTGGTCTCCAATTTAGCATTTTTATCACCAAAGAACTAGTTAAACTTCATACGTCTATTTATGTCATTGGTAGAATGTTTATTTTGAGTAATATTTTTCATGTCATCCATACTACAGAATTCATCAATATACTGTTTATATAACCTCTTAGAATTATTTTTCTCTTAAGGTTGGCACCAATATCCTCCTTCTTTGGCTAATTAAACATCTTGTCTCTGAAAGAATCCATATTAGGGCATCAAATTTTTGTGTACTTCAGCTAACTTGCAACATTGCTTTCTGTAAAACTGCTTGGCTGCTTTGCACCTGGGGGAGAGGGGACTTGGAAAGTGAACAGGGCATAACTTCTTTCTAAACCAAGTGTGACAGGATTCAGGTGTATTTACTGTTCCTGAAATGTATTGTCTCAGTAAAGCACCCTGCAGATTTGGGTAAAGGATAACTCAGGATGCCGGTGGTTGGGGGAAATTGCCCTTTCCTGGAATGTATTGTCTCACTAAAGCACCCTGCAGACTTGGGTAACTCAAGAGGATGGTCAAGGGAGATTACCTAAGGCTTAATGATTCCAGCTATAACCTTGCTTGTGCTGACAATCGATCTATGTAAATGCTGATCTTTGAACCTATAGGCTAAGGAGTGAGGTACTTTTAAATGGATTGGTTAAGAAAGTATATGTTGTTACAAATCTATTGGCTATGAAATGCGCGGGCTTTGCTGTAACGGCCAGTGAAGGCCTATATAAGATCCCCTTTGAGGAAGTTCGGGGCTCTCTCAGCCACTGCCCATTTTTGGGGTATGCTGCGGAGCCCCAGCATGCTGGTCTAAATAAACCCCGTTTTTACTCCTGCAGGAATTGTGTCTATCTGGTCTCTCCGCGCCTCCCAGGGCTAGGGAACTCCCGATCCCAACATTTGGAGGTCCCACCGAGATCACCGAGGACCCTGCCCCAGGGACGCCAGATTGAGCCGCGGGGTAAGTTAAGGCGCCTCTTTCTCTCTCTTTGTTTCTCCGGTACCGTTTTACTGTACTAACCGGTGGCACAAGCACAGTGGTGTGCAGCACAGTGGTACAGTGGTGTGCAGCACACTGGTGTGTGTGTGAGCCTTGTGTCTGACAGACGTGTTGGGAATAGACACGGGCCGCAGCCCTGGGGGACGCCCCGGAGGTGGATGAGGGCCAGGGATGCCTGGAGGCCTCTTTTGTGGTAGCCTCGGAGAGGCTACATCTGGTGTGTCAGGAATCATCGGCCGCTCTATTACTTCTCTATTCTTCTTTCCTCTCCAAAAGGCCTTGCGCTTGCATCATTCTTTTTTGTAGGTTGGATCACGCTCATCCTTTTTCTCTACTGAGACACCGTCTTTGGAACCATGGGACAATCTCCGTCCACTCCTCTCACTCACTCTCTCCCACTGGTCAGAGGTCTGCTCTCGTGCTCAGAATCTTTTTCTGATTGTTAAAAAGCCTAAATGGCAGACCTTTTGCTCTGCAGGATGGCCGACGTTCCAGATTGGTTGCCCCTCCCCCCCCCCCCAGGGATCGTTCCACTCGCCGCTTATCTTCCAGGTCAAGGGAGTCATCTACCAGCCTGCTCCCGGGGGGTACCCAGACCAGGAGCCTTAGGCAGGAGTCCCGGGCAGGGGGGAAAAGGGGCCCCCACTTACTCTGCTCCTCCTCTGCCCCTGAACCCCGAACTCTCTATTGCCACTCCCAGGCCAGCACTGGCCTTTCCCTACTTCTGATCTCTTCACTTGGAAGAACTAAACCCTCTGGAGGTGAAAAAATCATGTGCATGCCCTTTGGGCATATTTGGGAGTCCCAGGGTGACTGGTGAGTGTGGTGCACACCCGTGTGAAAGAGTGGACTGGTCTGAGCGAGTGCCTAAGTGTGATCTGTGCGTGTATCCATAGTGTGTGTATATTATCTTTCTCCTAATTCTGTTTATTAAGATTGTTTAATACGGGTCAGAATTGATCACTTCTCTGAGATCCACAGGAAAGCTCAGGATCTGGGCTTGATGATCAAGAAAGGTAAATTTGACACTTATTGTTCATCAGAATGACCTTCCTTCAGTGTGGATTGGCCCCCACGAGGTTCCTTCTCTCCAAACCTTGTGGCTCAGATAAAGGAGGTAATCTGTGGAAGATCTGCTGTGAAGGTATGCTCCCTTGGAAAGCTCTAGGGGGACTGGGGGAGGAATGTGATAACCTCTGTGTGAATCCTTGTGTGTATGAGCACCGTGATAGGTCCTCCTATCGGGCGTCACAATGTAAACCACTAAGGCTAAGTTCTCCGCCAGGAAAATTTGAATGGTCTCTGCAAAGAGGCACCCCTCCTTTGTCTGTCTTGGGTCACCATCCACTATGGGGGGGGGGACGGGAGGAAAGCCCACTAGTGAGAAGATTCTGGGAAACTAAGGCAGATCAATTTACAGGCAGAAAATTCTTTTCCCTACCCAGTCTCAGCTAGAGGTCAATTCAAATGCTAATGAAGGCAGTCCAGATGTAAGGCAGAAAGAAAAAAAAAGGGGGTAAGTCAGGTAAGAAGCCTAAGAAAAGAAGCAAGCCAGCAAAAGCAGGGAAGATGTAGCAAGCTGAGAGAAGGCAGAATTTTTTTTCAAGGAGAGAGTTTTAAGACCACAGCACTAGGTTAGGCTCGGGCACACAGCTGTGGGTCTGCCCGATGCCAGGTCCGCCCAGGGCCCCTGGATAGACCTGAAGAAAAGTTTTGCCAAGGAACCATCTTTTTCATAGATTATTGCTTGCAATTAGGAAAGCATCTGAGGAGCTTCCAACTAGGTAGTTTTAGATAAGGTAAAAGGTAAAGGCCCTCCCGTTGATCGTCGATTTGCTCGAGCGGGCCCAGTAACGTCTCCATTGGAGACTTTGTTGTTACTGTGTCTGGCATATCGAATACTCTCTGTAGCTTGCCGGGCTCTCCGAGAGGGGCGGAGGAATCGAACTCGGGTCGGCCATGTTGGCCGCTTGTAAGGCGAACGCCCTACCCACTGTGATAAGGAGATCTTATTGACCTCTGTAACACCATGTGGCCTGATTATAGTGGGGAAGGATATACAGTGAATGGCAGTTTGCATTACCAGATCATTTTGCAGTCAGATCTTTGCAGGTAACAAAAGAAATAGGATTATCAAAGCAGAAGAGGCAGGAAAAATGCAAGATTATGATACTAGCTCCCTGCCTCAGAACTAGCCTTGGCCAAAATATGGTAACATCTTTGTCATAGTTTATTTTGCCGGCTTATATCAATAAAAGCGCTTTCTTGACCCATTTTTAACAAGTGGGAGACTGGCTGATTAGACTGGGAAATGAGGAGCAGAGTTCCCAATCAGCCGCCCTGGGAGCTGTCCCTTCCTTTCTCAGTCCATCAGTTTCTCCCTGCCATTTTTTTGAAGGGTCAGATTGATGGATCTGACCCTTCAAAAAAATGCACATGTACGTGTGGTGTTTTTGTCAGTTCACTGTCTGTCTGTCTGTGTCCGTCTGTCTGACTGTGTCTGACTGTCTGTGTGTCTGTGTGGAACACTTGAGTGCTGGAACCAGGCTGAAATCAGAAGTAGAAATTTCAGCGAAGTTAGTGACATGCAACCCAGTGATTTAAGAAATGCAGTTGTTTTAGGAACCTGTCAGACAAGGGTTAATCCTTATCAGAAGGTTGAGTCTACAGAGAAAGCAGAATTCTCAATCTAAATTTCTTGTTAGAAGAACATTGATGATTATATTACTAACAGTTGAAATCCTTTTTGAACTTAAGAATCTTGTACTATCTAGAAGAGCTATGGAACTAGAGCCTGAAACTAAAGTGAAATAAGAGTTCAGAGAAAGCAAGAACTTATCTTACAAGCCTCAGCTAACTTTTATGAAAAATTTGTAAGAGGCAGTTCCCCTTTTCTCACAGAACCTAGCAGGTCTTAGATACGGAGATCTCAGGTGCTAGCCAGGCCTGATCTTTGGGTTGTAGATTCCCAGCTCTAGGCAGGCTAGTCTTTGGTACGAGAGTGGAGAGAGGATTGGAATAAACTGCAACTAAGATCAAGCAGCCTGGCCATAAGGTTTCCTTCCTTTTCCTGCCCATCTCCATCTACCTCCCTGGAGTGGGGGAAACTACAGAACGCTGGCGGTGGGAAAGATAGATTGTTGCCATCCTTTTTGTGCTCACACAACAATTCAAATATTTTCTTATGCTGATATCAAAGTTTGGTTAAAAAAAAATCCAAAGGGCTTTTTCTGTGTCTGAAAGCATGTTTGTATTTTTGTGGAATTGTTAAAAAAAGTATCTGGTGTAGAAAGCTCATGATTTTAAATAATTAAGGTACAAGAACTATTGAAATTAAGCCAAAGAAGGTTTTATCATGTTTTATAAAAATTGATTGTTTATAGGTCTTATGCTGTTATGTTAATGTACATATTTATATCTGCATTGGATTAGAATATTTGACCTAAAGGAGTTAAAATAACTATGACACATGAAAACTGGTTCAAAAGTAATGGTTTAGTTTAATCATGAGTTTCTAAAGTTAAAATTTCTAGGGCTACTTAGCAATAAGTTGTATTGAATTAGTCTCAGATGTCAGCCTGACAATTAGAAGCCATAGCATTGCTTGTCTAGTGCTTGAAAGTACATGCTATTATTTTGATAATTTTATTTTATGCCAAGCTTTGTCTCCAGGTATCAACCTAGTCCTGACCTGAGAACCTTGTACCTAAGTGTGAAATGCTTTCTGATAATCTATGAGTGTTTTAATCTTTTTGTATTTGTGTTTTCCTGTAAATCAGAATTTTAAGATGTCTCCTGGTTAGTTTCTAATGTAAAGTGATCTTTTGCCCTGTGGATATACCTTGTAAAAGCTTTAATTGTGAGCATTTTTGAGACTTTTTGGATATCTATGGAACTGATCTAATGCTTTTGAAATAGTACTGCAGAGTACAGTTTTGTCATGTTTAGTGAGATGGTTGGTAATTTGTGTCTAAATTTGGGAGATCACATTGTACATTGTACTACTATAGATGTATGTCATAAGTCAGAAAGATAATGGATGGAGATATCATCAGTGGGAAGAAAGGAAAGGAATTCTGTTAAAGTGAAGTTGATTTTTAAATGAATGAAAGTTACAGAATGTATGTAAAGGAATGTGTAGAAGGTTTGAGGTTCTAAAGAAAAGGAATTGGTCAAACTGTTATAAGAAACGCTTTAAATCACATGCAGCATTCTTCTAGCACCTTTGTGGTAAGATTTATGGAAAAGATGATTGATGGATTATCTGGACTCCTGTTACAGTGCTCTTAAGATCATTGAATTTTTCAAAAGTTGCAGGAAATCAAGGGTTTTGACATGGGATTAAAAACATGTTAAACGGTATGCTTTATCTCTACAGATTTTTGCTTCTCTGACTAGGACCCACAGCAAACAGGTGTATTACATCTCTGTGAGTAAAGTGAAATGCTTGCTTTTCTCTTCTTTTTTACCTTCAGATGTTTTTGATGCATCATGGCATTACGT
Source organism: Sorex fumeus (assembly GCF_029834395.1). Lineage (NCBI taxonomy): Eukaryota > Metazoa > Chordata > Mammalia > Eulipotyphla > Soricidae > Sorex > Sorex fumeus. Next base: position 4,556,732 of record NW_026606062.1, read on the forward strand.
TGGTTTGCGTAAATACAGATAAGTCTTTCCTCTCTGTAGTAGGGTCTACCCCTCATGCAGACAGGAAGAACCAGCCATGGGATCCCAAAGTCCTCTTCCAGGGAAACAGTCAGGGGATCTGTCTAAATGACAGGAGCAGGGATTTAACAGGTACTGTTTCAAGTACCCTACAAACCTCAGGGCGACCCTAGAGGCAGGCTGGCTCGAGAAAAGACTGGAAACCATCACTGCTATGGAGAATGAGGAATCTAGGACTCTGCAATGACTAACTCAGTCTGGGCCTACTCTCAGCATCAAGGAAAAACCTGGAAACCAGGATTTCTTCCAGCCCTGAAGAAGGGATGGGATGGATTCCGTTCTGCCAGGACATCTCTGTGGAAAACGAGGACCAAAGCCACAACCCGAAGGCTCGAGGCCATCCATACAGTTCATCTCGGGACATCTTCTGGCCAGGCCTGGGTAGCTCTGACGTGCCAGATAAGATTAATGCCACTATTGTTGTGTCTCCTGTCTTTAGCTGATCCCCAGGACTTCTCAGTAAATAATTGGGTATCCCAAATGGAGAGTTCTCTAATCTTACTGTGTTTATGCAAAAGAACAAGCCAGGTTTGTTAAACTATCTTGCAACATTTTAAAATGAAGGTGGAGAGAAAACCATGTTTCTGTAACTTGCTTTTTGTAAGAATCAGATTCTAATTCTACAGAGGTGATTGAATAAATGTATCCTAATCTTGATCTAAAAGGTACCCCCTTTGGGGAAATTTAGATAAAACTTAGTTTACTGTCTGTAGGTAAAACAGCCTAATCTGTGAAGGAACTCAATGTTATACATGCTGTCACTAGTCTGATCTGAGCATTGAAAGCCAGAGCTTTACTAGGGTGAAGCTCATCTCAAAGTGCAGAATTCCTTTCCCCCAGTCTGAATTGGCCAAAGTGTCGAGAAAGGCATCTAAACTGGTTAAATTAGAGTAGATTAATATCTAGTTCTAAAATACTGTGAATTTTCTTTCTATACTTTATTGCATCTCATTTTCTGTGAACAGTCATTTGGAGAGAACAAGAATATTATCAGCTCTTAATTTCTGTTGCATCATGGGATTAACAACTCCTGGACCAATGCAATGGAATATTATTAAAGGGTTATGTTTTAACACTAGTGAGAACCATCTTCCATGGGGAGGAACTGAACAGCAAGTAAGGTAGAAGTAATTCAGAACTGTGCTTTCTGTGCCATTAATGAACCTAGTGGAAATTCTGAGCCTCCTTTCCTAACACCTGTTCAGCATCAAGGAACTTAGAGGTGAATCGGCAGCTTGACCTTATACAAATGATCAAACGTTCATATATTCAAGGTATAAATATCTGTTGGTTCTCATTGATAGCTTCAGTGTATGGGCAGAAGCTTTTCCAATCTGCACTGAGAAAGCCAGAGAATGGCTTGGTGTTTCTGTGTCCATTAGAAAAATCTGAACACAGGAAGTCATATTATCAACCAAACCTGTTTGTAGAGTTAATCCTTTTCATTGTTTTAATGATAGAGATGGGTATGGCATTATGTTGCTTTGGTTTCTGTTGTTTTAACTCTTTTTAAGACCTCATCGAGAAATCTCTCACATCCCTGTCCGAGATAGTCTCCCAAAACCTGAGAGGACTTGGCCTTCGACCTGTTGTTCCTCAAGAACAGAGGGCTCTGCTCTGATCTGGTGGAGGGATGCTGTTTCTACGCAGACCACACTGAGGTTGTCAGAGACTCTATAGCCAAGCTACGGGAAGGCCTTGAACGACGTTGGAGAAGCCTGGGAGAATTGGTTTGAGTCTTGAAGATCCTCCTAATTCTGGGCAACAATACCGGACTCTACCCACTGAGGAAAGCTACTCTTAACCACGGGTCCTTGAATTCTGCCCCGACCCCCCCACGATCTCTAGGATTAGAGATGCTCATGAAAAGAAGTGGGGAATGAAAGAATCCATATTAGGGCATCAAATTTTTGTGTACTTCAGCTAACTTGCAACATTGCTTTCTGTAAAACTGCTTGGCTGCTTTGCACCTGGGGGAGAGGGGACTTGGAAAGTGAACAGGGCATAACTTCTTTCTAAACCAAGTGTGACAGGATTCAGGTGTATTTACTGTTCCTGAAATGTATTGTCTCAGTAAAGTACCCTGCAGATTTGGGTAAAGGATAACTCAGGATGCAGGTGGTTGGGGGAAATTGCCCTTTCCTGGAATGTATTGTCTCACTAAAGCACCCTGCAGACTTGGGTAACTCAAGAGGATGGTCAAGGGAGATTACCTAAGGCTTAATGATTCCAGCTATAACTTTGCTTGTGCTGACAATCGATGTACGTAAATGCTGATCTTTGAATCTATAGGCTAAGGAGTGAGGTACTTTTAAATGGATTGGTTAAGAAAGCATATGTTGTTACAAATCTATTGGCTATGAAATGCGCGGGCTTTGCTGTAACGGCCAGTGAAGGCCTATATAAGATCCCCTTTGAGGAAGTTCGGGGCTCTCTCAGCCACTGCCCATTTTTGGGGTATGCTGCGGAGCCCCAGCATGCTGGTCTAAATAAACCCCGTTTTTACTCCTGCAGGAATTGTGTCTATCTGGTCTCTCCGTGCCTCCCAGGGCTAGGGAACTCCTGATCGCAACAGTCTCCTGTCCACACTTTCCCCTCTCCTTTCTTGATACATCTGACTAAAGCTTGTTAATTTTATTGATCTTTTCAAAGAAACAGATTCTAGTTTCATTTATTTCATATACTACCTTGTTATTCCTATTTCATTGATCCATGCCATTAATTTTATTGTAAATATAGTTTCTGTTGCATTATCTAAGTCTTGATATATTGTATTTCAATCTTCCTTTATTTCAAAATATTTTCTACTGTCTGCTTTATTGACACTTTGGTTATTTAAGAATATACTGTTTAATACTCACACAATTGTGAATTCCTGGAATTTCCTTCAGTTATTAGTTTTTTTTTTGCTTGTTTGTTTGGGGCTACACCCTGTGATTCTCAGGATTAACTCCAGTCTCTGCATTCAGTAGTCACTCTTGGCAGGGATGGGGGACTATTTGGGTGTGGGACTGTAGGATAACACTGTTCTGTCCTTCCTGCATAGCCTCAGGAATAGATGATAGTTTATTGGACAGAGGAAAAGAGAAAAACACCTTAAGGAGATATTTTGCCTGGAGCAGTCAGGAAGGGCTTTAGAATACCTTTTAGGTGGGCCCTCAGGAAGGGCTTTCTTATGTTGATTTGGCTACCTGACTGGGTGGAGTGTCAGCCTAGACTAGAGTTGAGTGGGAGACAAGAGAGGAGAGAGACAAGGGAGCTGGAGAAAGAGAGAGCAGGGCTGCAAGATGGACCACAGAGAGACTAGCAAGGAGAACATGTGCTTGAGAGAACCTAGGCCCTCCATAACATAAATTTCTTCTATGCGATAAACTTCCTTGTAATAAACTGCTACAAAGATCAATTGGCCTGGCTCTCGTCTCTTCCTTCATCTGCCCTTGGCCAATAGCTGTCCGATCCAGGCCACACACAGCAGCTCTAGGGCACCGAACGCAGGCAGTAAGATAGAGCCGTCCAGAGAGCCGGTGAACACACAACCTTCAGCATCCATAGTTTTTTACATGGGACCACACTGGGTAGGTGGAATACAAGGCAAGTACCCTGCCACTGGTCTATCTCTAGTACCCACTTGTTGATTTTTAACACAATCCCATTGTGATCACAATGGGATTGTGTATATATATATTCCAAGCTTGCATAATTTTTGTTGGTTTGAACTTACTGTGTTTCTTTTCTATGATGAGCATATAATATCTCCTGATAAACATTTCATTTACATTTGAGAAGAATGTCTATTGTGTTTTAATAGACGGTTGTTATATCTAGCTATTTTATAGTGTTGTTCAAATCTAACTTTATATGGATTTTTAAATTTGCTTTGTTTTGTTTGTTGTAGGTTTGCTTTTCAGTGCAATTCTGTGGCTTGTTTTTTTGCTTTTGGGGTCGGGGGCACTTGAAAACTGCATGCTCTGGAGAAGTGGGAACCTCTCCCAGTAATACTACGCTAACTGGTGGTTCCACGATGGTGTGCTGAGGTCCTACAGTGCCTGAGACTGCCAAGGTCGCTTTGGTAGTGCTCTGGGGTCTCTCTGGTACCCGGGATGGAGTCTGGTCAGATGGTTGCCAGCTGTGCCCCCAAATCTCTGTGATCTTTCTTGCCCCTTGTCTAATTTTTATACTCATTCTAAAAGCTGTGGTGTTGAAGTATCCAATTTTTATTGTTGAGTTGTCTGTTTCTCCCTTCAATTCTATTAATTCAATTTCTGAGCTTCCTTGTTATTTTTCTTTAACACACCCAAAAGTTTTAATGGAATTATGTTCCTACATAAACATGATGAGAGAAGGGCAGGTGGGACTATTTTTTTCTGGACTCAAATATTGATTTGAGTCATGTGAATAGTAGAAGTTTCTTTGAAGAATTGGGGCTGAGGCTTAAATCTCATGCAAGGACTAGTATCTTTTACTGAAATTGGACACACTGCTGCAGCATTGTTATATTACTTGCTGGAATAGATACCATGCTAGAAATTCAAGGTCTCGTCTCGGTGACAGCTAAGCACCAATTATGCTGAGGCAAATGCCTACGTCCTACCCCTCCCTCCTTTTCTTCCACGCGAATTGCCTCTGGGAAGCAAGTCATGAGAAACAATAGGAGTGCAGGAATGCTCTGATGTTGACCTTTGTGTCTGTTAATCTTTGTCTTCTCTTTGTCAGAGACAAATTCATAATTAAACTAGATAGAAGAAGCCTTTCCTGGGCCTCAGGATTAGGCTCCCTTTCCCTTTTCCAAATCTAGAATTTCTATCTCAACTCCCGTTCCACCTACCTTCCCTCAACTCTGATCCTCCCACCTCTCTAACAGTAGGAAAAAGCAGGAAGTGTTTTCCATGACATTTCTTTGTGACATGATGGGACACGTAGATCAATGGGGGGAAAACCCCAGGGGAGGACACGCCTTTTGTGTACATTCCCAATATTTGCTATAAGTAGTAGGTCCAGGCTGCTATCAAGCATCACTCCGAGGGCACTGAGTACGCAGCACTGAGCAGATCTGTTCTTTGAACTGAGCAGGATGTGCAGTACCAAGAATTTGCTCCTGACTGCTTTGTTCTCAGTGCTGCTACTGCAGTTCGGCAGCCTGTCAGCAGGTAAGTGTTACTCTGTGTTAATACTGGAGGTAGAACTCTTCATTTTCCTTGTAGTCTTGTGGTCTTCTTGGGTTCTTTAAGAGATGGCAGCCAGTTGAAAAGTAATGGGAGTTGTCTGCTCTCTGATTAGCCGGAGAGGGCTAAATTACTGCTGTTTTTCAGGATTTCCTCTCTGCTACCAGTATTATGAGATAACAGGGCTGGGGAACTTTTAAGAACCCTACGTCTCAAAACAAGACCAGAGGTCTCATACTGACATGATGCATACTGTTCCACATTATAAGAGATTTACATCTTTCTGAAATATAGGCAATACTTCTTCCAACTTTCTCACCTCCTAACTGTTAAAATTCAAAAACTCCTTCTTTAGTGGATGGTAATGGCACCTGACTTCATTATCTTTGCAAGACTTTGGGGACATTGCCAACTTTGAGATAACATCAGAAGGGAATGTTCCGGTATTGCTTTATTGGACTGTACATAATTTCAGCGGCGGCTACATTTCTTAAAATGCATATGTTGAAGTTCATGTTTGTGTTTGTGTTTTTTTTAGCAGTGGTGGTGGAGGGAGTGGTTGCGAACACCTAGTGATGTTCAAGGGATTATTCCTTAGCTTTATGCTGGGCAGTGACTCATGGTTGCTCTCAGAGCATCCTATGTGGAGCTGGGTACCAAACTGGGGTTCACTGAATGCTAAGTAAGCTCCTTATGCCCTGCCCTATATCTCCAGCCCACACATGCTAAAATTTTATGAACAAAATAAAAAAATTGTCATTCACTAATTTATAATTTCAAAGTGCTTCAGTTGTGGCTACTGTAAGCAAATATTATAATTCACTTTTTTTGTTGTTGTTATTGTTGACAACTTTAGAAGGCTATACAATTTTCTTCAAAATCTCATATTCTTAAGATACAGAGTGCACTGGAACAAAATACTGTTACTTTGTGTTTCTCGTAGAAAATGTGATTGGAAGCCATGTGCTTCTAATACATTGACTGAGCAGAATATCTCAATTTGGACTATTTTTCAAGAGAACTGGACACGAAATTGGATTTTAAAGATTTTGGAACTGTTTCTCTAAACATTTCATCACATAAACGAGATTCACCAGGTTTTTTCTCATTGTTTAGTAATTCCCAATATCCATCACAGAGTAAGTTCATGTATTCATGTATTCATTCTCAATATTTTTATTTCCTTTTAGCAGTCAGCATCTATGACTGTTGCCTCCAATACACAGCACGTATATGGCACCCTAAGAATCTGGTGGGGTTTGTACTACAGCAGTCCAAAGAGGTTTGTGACATCGATGCCGTCATGTAAGTCTTTCATTCATTTCAATTAAATAGCATCAAGATTGCTTGGGAATTTCAGATAATATATAGATGCTATATAACCACCAGCAGCAAAATAAAATTATAAAATTGAAACCTTATCCTTGCAAAAGCATTGAACTTGCAGAGAAAGAAGCAAATAATCATTTTATTTCTTTGTATCAAGCTTTGTCAGAAGCATTTATTTGCACATTATTTTACTGTTGAGGCTAAAATGTCTACTTTGAAAAGAAATGAAAGATTTCAATTGCACAATTAACTTTTTTTTTGGTAAAAATTCTACTAAAGTTCTTTTTAACCTAAATTCAATTTTTAGTTTTTTCACAAAGAAAAAAAGAGCTATATGCGCAGACCCGAAGAAGGCTTGGGTAAAAGAAGCAATGCGTGTCCTCAGGTATGGAATTTTCACAATTGTCTAACTTTACTGATATTTGAACCAAAAGCAGTGTGCAGACTGGTGTAACACAGGCTTGCTGCAATTCTTTAACTTAAGTGTCATAATATTTGAAGAGAAAAAATTTAGGTCAGAAAATGGGAACTAAGATTATTTTTTCACTTATAGATATTTTATTATAATTATTATTATTATTAATTTTCACTGTAGAGGCTTTTCCATGATATATTAGATTCATCTATGCAATTGATAGCTATTGGCTACTTGATTCTCTTTGCAACGATGCCTCCTGACTAAATAGTTTGCAGACAACAGAACATTTGGCTATTTGTGAAAAATTGGAAAATAGGGCCAGAGACATAATGCAGGAGGTAAGGTCCTTGCCAAGCACAGGGCTGATTCCTGTTCAATCTTCAGCACTGAGGGAAGCATAAAAGACTCTGCCTATGTGGTCTACCTCAGAATCCATTAAAATGAAAAATGGGAAATTGTCAGTTAAGGAAAACACCAGGTTGTGATTTGAATGGATAGCGGAGAGTAATAGAAGTTACATGGCGCCATTAGCCAGTTGTATTAGTTGAGCACTGTCTATTTTCTCTGAACACTGATGTCCTCATGTGAACTGCTTATAATTTTGGGCTGAGATTAGGGAATGAGACGTATTCTATGTATCAAAACAGTTTCTGTCACCCATTAATTCTTCCTTGCTTCTTCTCTTTCTTTCTTTTTCTCCTTATAGTGAAGAAAGTAAAAATACATAAATATGGATGCCGTCCAGAGAGGAATTGGACACAGCTCAGTAAAGGAGAGAAAGCTGTTGGAATTTGTCCTCCACTAGCACATCACTGAAAATTTAGCTTGTCTCTGATTTGTGTCTCATTGGGCTTGTCCAGTTAATGATGTTGATTCATATTGCATCATAGTTTACTTTGTTAAGCACTTTGAGAGTCAAACTTTATTCTATGTTGTTATTTATATCTGTGGGTTTATTTGTGTTTTTCTATTTAATACTAGTTTTTCATAAACTATTTGGTTTATTATAAAGACATGCTAATGTCTGGAGGAAGGAGATTATATAAACTTTCTTATAAATAGAAACTTCTTTCAATATTATTTGGCTTTCTTGTGCTTTCATATGTTTATTTCCAAAATTATTGTAATCACTTTGTTGTACTAGTGGAAAAGAATAACAAAAATAATAAATACTAAATATTAAAGAACCAAAATTGTTTGTTGGTTGAATTATGTACCAATTATTAAGGTATACATTATGCATAAGGAATAAAATACAATTTTATTAAAAATTTAATTTTAATTAATTTTTGTCTAGATTCCCCTAGAGTCCCCTTTTATCTCTACTTGTTATGATCTTACACTTGATTTTTATGAATTATAATGAAATGATTTTATTCTTTTATTAATTGTCAAACTCAAGTCAGAAATATACTGTATCTGAGACCCATAACTCAGTGTTTATTAAAAGGTATATGTGTATATATTTAAATTTACATTCATACACTTAATGACTATGGGAACACAAACCCTGTTTAGAAATATATTTTGAGGAATCTCTTAGTCTATCATTCTTGAGCCAGGATTCAGGAAAGGGCATCTCCACAAAGGAGCATTTTCTTACCTCAAAAGTATCTTGCTAATTCATCTTTAAGCTGTTTTTAGAAGGAAAACAACTCCAGAAAGTTCCTAGAGACTAATAATCACACTAGCCTTAGATGAAATTTCAAGCAATGAAACCTAGAAGGAACCAGAAATAAAACAAAAGAATTCTAGTAGTTTTATTATTGTCACAATGTCCATGACCAAAGTCATGGAGGTCTTCAAAACACTACTCTGGAAGTCTACCGCATATTCTAAAGGCCTCAGAGGGTAACTGGAGTCAGGTACATTGATGATACAAAGTGAAAACCAAACATGTAAATACAAAAAGCAGGGCAAAGGTGGATCATTTGAGGTGGGGCCACTGTTCATGGTTTAACAAGTCCCAAAGGCATCTCTGTGCCCAAGAATAAATGTACTGAATCATTAGGGAAAGTATGCTCAATATCCTTTCTGAGTGTTCATCAAACATGGGTTGTACTAGGCAGGAGGCCAAGTAAAGTTTGAAATGCCAGGAGATAAAGCTATGACTTAGTTCCTTGCTCTCAGGGATCCAGGGTAGAGTAGTGCTGGTGAGAGGAAGGCGTGGGAACAAGGCGTGGGAATAAATAGCATCATAGGGTTCTACAGGGCTTCAGTAGGATGACTTCCGGAGGGGGGATATATTCAGATGAAACCTATTAAATATATAAAATAAAAAATAAAGGCCCTCCCGTTGTTCATCGATTTGCTCGAGCGGGCCCAGTAACATCTCCATTGGACACTTTGTTGTTACTGTGTTTGGCATATCGAATACGTCGCGGGGAGCTTGCCAGGCTCTGCTGTGCGGGCAAGATACTCTCGGTAGCTTGCTGGGCTCTGCGAGGGGGCGGAGGAATCGAACTCGGGTCAGCCATGTTGGCTGCAAAATAGCACAGAAAACAATATTTGATGATAAAGGGATAGTAGGTGTTATCCAGGAGAAAAGGAAGAAAGGGGAGTGTTTGAAAATATCTGGAGGCATATTTTAGTTGCACAAAATCTGAAGGTGGTGTACTACATTGGCATTTAGTGGGTTGGAGATGGGGATGCTAAACCCATCAGGAATGCAGAGGTTAGTCCTCTGCAATGAATAATAATTGTCCTACCTAAGACATCTATGACACCACTAGTTAAGCCATCCTATAAAAAAGAGGATATGTGTTGGGTGGAAGTGGGGACAGAAATGATGCAGTTGCAGATAAAGTGAAAATGTCAACTAATTACAGTGATTTTTAACTTGGACATGAAAATATTGGGGATCCAATAAATTTTTCAAAACAGCAAGAAAGGGAGATGACCCCCAGATGGAAGCTATGGTACCAGAGACCCCTGCAACAAGGTGAGAGATGGTGACACTCCAGCTAAAGTCAAAGCAAAATGAAAGATGAAGAAAGGTGGGTTTGAGATTGCAGAGAATCATTCTAGAAGCCCTTTTCTTTTTTGTTTTTTACATTTAAAAATTTTATTTTCGTAAAGGTGTTCACAATGATTGGTTACATTCAATATTTCAACACCAATCCCGCCACCATTACACCTTCCCACCATCATTACTTCACATTTTCCAACCACCACTCAAGGCTTCCGCACGGGCAGATGCTAATAATTTATTTTGTATTGCTTTCTTATGCATAGTATGAGATGTCTGTAAGGGTCTATCTCATAGTGATTCAACAAAAAGGCAAAAAAAAAAATAGTATGAGATATCACGCAGTCCCGAAATCAATTTTAAATAATTGGGGTTAGGAGACATCTCTGCAGTGAGCTGCTTGGTTTTGAGATTCATTTGTGAGTCTCTGGATCATGGCCATTAATGTGCTTTAATGGTACCCGGAGGCAGTTCATGGGCGTGACAGCCAGGACCCTGGAAGTTCAGGAAGATGGGGAGGGACCACCTAGTCCCGGCCCCTTGAGGCCTAGAAGTCCTTTTCCCAAGTGTCACTGATCACTCTTTCTGGAAACAGCACACTCTAAGAATGTTTCTATCAGATGGACTTTTTTTTTTTAAAAAAAAGACATTGCTTTCTTGCTTTCTTTCTTTCTTTCTTTCTTTCTTTCTTTCTTTCTTTCTTTCTTTCTGCATTGCTTCTTGGGTCACACCTGGAGATGCACAGGGGTTACTCCTGGCTCTGCACTCAGGAGTTACTCCTGGCGGTGTTCAGGGGACCATATGGGATGCTGGGAATCGAACCCGGGCCGACCGCATGCAAGGCAAACGTCCTACCCATTGTGTTATTTCTCCAGCCCTCTATGAGATGGACTTTGGAAGTCTCACCAGGGAAGCCTCACAGAGAAATAGATGTAGCACATTTCATCAACACTCTGTTGATGACCTGAATATTTAAGGACCAGGAGTACTTGTTGGCTGAGTTTCTGGAGACCTGAAATTTCCAGACTAGAATAACAATATATTAGTCAACATTTTAATTTTTTAACTCCAGTGTCAATAGCATGGGCATAAGCACTTGAGTAAATTAATATGCTTCCCCCCTCCCCTCCCACACTATTTAATATTTAAGTCATTGATCTAAATATGTTCTTGGATTGGAAAGCTTTCTCCCAACTCAGTTCTGTTTCTTTTATAAGTCATTTTGTAAAATGTAAATATTTCAGTTTAATTTTAAATAGAAATATTCTTTGTATATAATAATAATAAACTCTTAAAAATACAGCTTGATAAACTTTTGCATATGCAAATATCTGGAGCAGCTCTGGTATAGTCAATGTATTAAATCTTTTAAGTCCTCTATGGCTCCTTTCTTCCCCTGATGTTTATAAACCCCAGGGTAAGAATTCTTCTGATCTATTTTATTGCAAATTAATTTTTCATTGTATTGATTTTATTTAAATTGATCTAAACATAATATATTTATTGCCATAAGACTCCTTTAAATTTATGTTAAATCTCACATGCAATTCAAGAGTTTCCATTCTATCAGGGGACTCCCAAGTTATTGTCAGGAGACCTATTCTCAGGGTTATTTCCAGTCATATTCAGCCACCAGGGATGAACAATTCATTGCTAGGAGAAAATGCTTCTTATTTCCTGCTATTCAGGGGACAACCAAGATCATCCCCAAGTAATTTCAGGGACAGTGCAATGATAAGGATCAGTTGAGGTCCCTGACCCCTTTACTATGCCTTGCATAGGGGCTTTCATTCTCCTATGAGGGGGGTGGAGGTGGTTCAAACCCTTCAGTGCTTAGGGCTTAATCTTCACTCTGTATTCTAAGATAATTCATGGAAGTGCTCAGGGGACCATATGTGATGCTAGAGATCAAATATGGGTCGACTGCATACAAAATTAGTGCAAGAGTCCCTGTCCTTTTATCTCTCTAATCTAAGAGTTTCTATTCTTAAATTCAAACAAAAGTAAAGAATCAAAGGTCTCTTTATATTGGTCATTTCAGAAGTAAGTATACAGAACAACTTTTACTTTCTCTTTGTTTTATAGTCATTTGTACAGACTACATAAGAACATAGTTTACCAGCACTAACTTGTAAATTTATGACTTGCAGTGGAGGAAATGGAAAGACTTTTCCTGCATGGTTCTGCTTTCTTAGTAAAAAAACCCATTGTTTTTTGGGAGTGATTAAAAAATGCAGACTTGTGACATTGAAATATAAGAGGACGTGTCAGAATAGACAGTAAAGAACTCAGACACACTAAAGAATTGTTCTAAAATATTGGGGATTCACTGAGATTGGAGATAATCAATGGACTCGTCTCCAGTTTGCATAAGCCACATGTCCCAATGCAGACTGGGTATAAAAGCAGAGAATGGTGACCACTTCAACTTGGGCTTTGCTCTGACAGCAGGACAAGAACAATAGGACAATAAGAAGACTATGAACATATAGAGAGAGAGATTGAAATGCTGATTGATTGGATCTAAACCAGAGAAGAGGAGATGACATATGAAAGGAAGAGACAAGGAGAAAATGGGGAAAACCTACAGAATAAAGACTTCAGTGTGGTCAAAGAATAGGAGAGTCATTGGTCAGAGGAGCTGGAAAAGCTTCAGAAGTTAAGGAATAGGTATTTGATGGTGAGGGTAAGGCTTAAATGAAACATAGGACTAGAAGGCCACTATATTGAGTGAGTATCTCTCCCTTATTTACATTAGGTAAAACACAGAAGCAGAATGGCATCTAAATCAGACAGTCTCAGCTAAGGGTCATCTTTTTTATCTATACTACCCAACTCACTCACTTTTCTCCACTTACTATCCCTGAATTATTTGAAAATAATTTCATATATTAAACCAGTTTCTTTTATAAATAAACCAATGTATTAATAGAATTAGAAAAACAGGAACAAGGGATTTCAAGACCAAAACTTATTCTCAATATCACCAAACATCCAATGTTCAAAGTTTCCTGTCAATTTCAAAGAAAGATTGTTTTATGCTATTGACTTGTTTGAATGAGAATCTAAATAAAGCTTTCACCACTTCATTTAAACATTTTTGTCTTTAACCTATGTTTTTTTTCAACTTTACACCAACCCTCTATCTCTTTTTTATTTGAAATCTTTGTTTTGGAAAAACATCATTTGTTATATAGCTTCTTACTGAGTTTTATTGATATTGCAATCCATTTGCTGATTGTAGTGGCATTTAACTTTGCCTGACTCCAATTTAGATATACAAACTGAATTCAAGTTTGATTGAAGGAAAAGGAAAAGACCACTTAACTAGCATTGTGTCAGTTGGGTATAAAGTTTTGCAGAAGAGACCATGGCAAAGATTTGAGAAATATAAAGAACTGATCAGGACTTTCAACTTACATCTAGGGCAGGGAAAATCTATGTGCTGACGACAAACATACGTCCAAGAAGTGAGGAAAAATCATACGGAAATGAAGAAGTATCACGGTAAAAGAACTGGTGTGCTGATTTTATTCCTCTGGTCCCCACGGTCTTGAGAAGAATCTAGTGAAGTGATACTCTTGTCCTAGACAAGAACTCTTGTAAGGTTCCAGCTGAAAAACAGAGGTTGTAAAAGATGTAAAAATTGGGTGTAAAAGATGGAAAGATTTGGGAAGAATAATCAGGGATAGTTAGAGAGCAGAACTGAGGAGTTCAGTTTAAGGTACACAAGAGTATTAGCAAGGAAGCATGAGAATTATGACACATGAATGTAAAGACTGGAATTGTCTTGCTGAAAGTGTTGAAGTTTTATGTCTTTATGATGCTGGGGATCAAACTCAGGCCTCACACATGCAAAACAAGTGTTCTACTGCTGAGCTATGTTTCTGTATTTCTGTCTTTTTTTTTTTTTTTGAATTTCACCCGGCAATGCACAGGGGTTACTCTTGGATTTTCACTCAGAAATTGCTTCTGGCGGTGCTTAGGGGACCATATGTGATGCTGGGGATCGAACCCGGGTCAGCCGTGTGCAAGGGAAATGCCCTACCCACTGCACTATTGCTCAGGCTCCTATGTTTCTGTACTATATCATCTAATTTAAATACAACGTAGGCACCTTTAAACATCCATTCTGTGTTTAGAGACCTATGCGATGGGATCTAATAGAATCACCCAAGATGATAGTGTTTAGAGATATATAAGAAACATTTGGTCTTGATTGACATAAAGCGTTTTTTCCTTTTCTCTTTTTAGTTCTTAGAAATTTTTTTTACTGTACCACCCTCAACGCGCCGGATCTCCGCTGATCTCGGAAGCTAAGCAGGGTCGGGCCTGGTTACTGCTTGGATGGGAGATCGCCTGGGAATACCGGGTGCTGAAATAAGCCTTGCCCGGCTGGAGCGATAGCACAGCGGGTAGGGTGTTCGCCTTACAAGCGGCCAACATAGCCGACCCGAGTTCGATTCCTCTGCCCCTCTTGGAGAGCCTGGCAAGCTACCAAGAGTATTCGATATGCCAGACACAGTAACAACAAAGTCTCCGATGGAGACGTTACTGGGCCCGCTCGAGCAAATCGACGATCAACGGGAGGGCCTTTACCTTTTTTTACTGTTAATTTTATTATTTGAAAATTATTTTGATGTTTCAAGTCCATAATAACATTGTAATGTTATACTTGTAGCATTGCTATACAATGCTCATTACCAGTGTGTAGATCTCACTCTTACTTCTAGGGTCACTATCTTCTCCCTAAAGTCATGCTATTATTAAAAAGGTTCATTTTTTATATTGAATCACTGTTAGGTATATCCTTCCAAAACTGTTCATGATTAGGTTTCAGTCATACAGTATTCCAACACCCGTCCCTCCACCAGTGCATATTTCCTGGCACTAGTGTCCCCAGGTTTCCTCCCATCACTCCCCATTCACCCCTGGCCTACCTCTGTGGCAGACTCTTCTCTCTCTCTCTCTCTCTCTCTCTCTGTCTCTCTCTTCTCTCTTTCTTTCTCACCGACCCTCTCTCTCTCTCTCCTTTTGGGCATTGTGGTTTGCAATATTGATACTGAAAAGTTATCAAGAATACCCGTTACCTACTTTTTTTAACCCTCAGATCTTGTCCAGTGTGATCATTCCCAGTTATTATTTTCAAACTGATCTCTTCTCTATCTTACCTACCCTCCACCCCACACACATTCATGGTTGACCCCAACCATTGACTGGTAAAGAAACTTTGGCACATCTACACAATGGAAATACTAAGCAGCTCTTAGGAAAGAGCGATAGCACAGCGGTAGGGCTTTTGCCTTGCACGCAGCCAACATGGCCGACCTGAGTTCGATTCCTCCGCCCCTCTCGGTGAGCCCCTCAAACTACCGAGAATATCTTCCCTGCACGGCAGAGCCTGGCAAGCTCCCCGTGACGTATTCGATATGCCAAACACAGTAACAACAAAGTCTCCAATGAAGACATTACTGGGCCCGCTCAAGCAAATCAATGAACAACAGGAGGACAGTGACAGTAATAGTGAAGTTTGCCTATAAATGGATGGAAATGGAAAGTATCATGCTGCGTGAAATTATTTAGAAGGAGAGGGGCAGATAGATTAAATGCATTATTTATGAGATATAAAAATATATATAGTAGAGGACAGTGACAGTGACATAGTAGAAGACTAATATCCCTGGCCAGGGAAAACAGGGGCTAGAAAATTTTCATTTTTAATGTCAAAAGAAACTTGTATGGCCTGTTGTTTCTTGGTGATGTTTCCATTGTTTTTTGTTCACTCTTTTTTGTAATTTGTATGCTACTCTGTTATAGTAGCTATCAAAGTAATAAAATAGAACATTATAGACTTTTTGGGATTAATAATCTGAAATATTTTTGAAGTTTTCTTTGTCAGAGAGAAAGCTGCAATTATGATGGCAATATCAAGTCTGATAATGCAAAATTCTTTTTATTCTGCTGGGTATTTATCATGAGATTATAAAGTTTTTTTTATACATTCCTTCAGTCAACAGATTATTTTTGGACCATATACTATTTCCAGGATTGTTTTAGTTGCTGGAAATAAACAGAACAAAGTCCTTGCTTTCATCTGATATGTAGAAGAGGCAGACAATGAGTAACAACCTAGTAAATAAATAATTTAAAAAAAATCAGATAACAGAATAGAGAGCTTCTTTGTATAGATTAAAGCCTCCAACAACAGTCCTTTGTTTTCAACAACTTTCTGATGTTTTCTCAGAAATGAGGCCCAAATCTTCCCCTCTTCCTGGAATAAGGCAAAGAATAAAAATGTGATTAAAGCTATTAAAATATTAGTTTACCTTTCTGAGATAAGGTAAATTTTATGGAGGACTATTGCCTTCATTCTGGGTTTATTCAATCTAAGAGATTGGTCGTGAGTTAAAATCCCAGACTAAAATATTCTATATTCAATTGGCTTTTTTGCCAAATACAGGACTCTAAGTAGGAGTAATGCATTAGGAAAGAAAGTGTCTTAAAGTTGTGACTTGTTGAGTTTTATTATAACCAGATAATCCAGAGAACCTAACTAGTAATTAATTTATTAAGATTAATTGACATAGAATTTGGTGATTTTGCAAGTTAGTATTCTTTCTGTGACTGTGGTGAATGGATGCAGACCAACAATTAGATGCATATGAATAAAGCTTATGCAGTAGTGAAAAACATATAAAAATATTATAGAAAAATGCTCTTGTGCTCCAAGAGGGAACAGCATATTCTCCTCTCCTTGCCAGAATTGAGGACTTAAGGCCTCTTAGGTGAGTCTTCTGAGTGGTGTTGAGGATTTCCTGTGATACTTGGGAAAGGCCCAATGATATGGAGTGGAGTCTATAGTGCTCACTAATGCTGAGTCAACCACATGCAACCCCTGAACTATCTCTCCTGCCTGGAGGTGGTCTTTCAGGAGATAATTAAATGGGACCATAAACTGGACCTTAAACCAAAATGACTGATGACCTCATAGAAGGGGACATTTTGACACAAATATGTGCATGGGGACCCAGGAGTCTTGGAAGAAACCATCCCTGTTCACACCAGATCTTAGATGTTCCATGTCCAGGACAGAGAGAAAAATCATTCATTTTGTTTAAATCTCTCCCTCTTAGATGATTCTAGATCTTCTGATATTTGTCACAGGTAACAAGAAATCCACTCTTAACATGGCACTTGTTTTTATTCAAGATATTCTGTTTCTTCTTTTTTGTCTTTCTTTTTTGCCTTTTTTCCTTCCTTTTTTTCTTGCCTTTCTCCTCCCTCAGTCCCTTCCTCCCCCTCTTTCCATTCACTTCTCTCTCTCTTTCTTTCTCTCTTTCTTTCTTTCTCTCTTTCTTTCTTTCTTTCTTTCTTTCTTTCTTTCTTTCTTTCTTTCTTTCTCTTCCTTCCTTCCTTCCTTCCTTCCTTCCTTCCTTCCTTCCTTCATTCCTTCTCTCTCTCTTTCTTTCTTTCTCTCTTTCTTTCTTTCTTTCTTTCTCTCTCTCTCCCTCCCTCCCTCCCTCCCTCCCTCCCTCCCTTCCCTCCCTCCCTCCCTCCCTCCCTCTTTCTTTCTTTCTTTCTTTCTTTCTTTCTTTCTTTCTTTCTTTCTTTCTTTCTTTCTCTCTTTCTCTCTGTCTCTCTCTCTTTCTTTCTTTACCACAGCTCATTGTGCTTAGGACTTTTTCCTGTTTCTGCGTCTAAGAATCACTCCTGGTGGTGCTTTGGGGAACTTTTTTGGTACTGGAGATCAAATTGAGGTCAGTTACATGCAAGATAAGTGCCCTATTTCTATCCTATCTCACTAGACATGGACAGCCAATTTCTTATGCTAATTCTATGCATCATTTTCTTATCTCTCTTAGCCTTTTTATTGGAGCGGGATATTCTTCATTGAGCAGAACTGCATTGGCAAAACTTCATCACGTTTGTTTTTGCTTTTCTTTTGGGGGGGCACACCCAGCTGTGCTCAGAGCTTACTTCTGGCTCTGCTCTCAGGGATCACTCCTGGAAGGCTCAAGAGACCATATGTGGTGCCAGGTATCAAACCCAGATAGGATGCCTGCAAGGCAAATGCCCAACCTGCTGTACTCTGGCCCCAAGATTTCGTTAAGAATGATCCATCTCACCATAATGAAATCAATTTAATCACACCTCAAGGCATAAACTAATATATATGTTTCTTCCAGGACAAAAAGAAATCATAGGGTATCACTGTGTCCCCATTTTGAGGCTCTGTGGTGGGAGAAGCAGAGTTTTATTTTTCCTTTCTGGTTTAGTGGGCTAGAGCGATAGCACAGTGGGTAGGGCATTTACCTTGCATGTGGTCGACACGGTTTCAATTTCTCCACCCCCGCTGGGAGAGCTGGGCAAGCTACCGAGAGTATCCCGCTTGCACAGGAAAGCCTGGAAAGCTCCTCATGATGTATTTGACATGCCAAAAACAGTAACAAGTCTCACAATGGAGATGTTATTGGTGTCTGCTCCAGCAAATCGATGAACAATGGGAAGACAGTGCTAAAGTGCTACCGTTTTACAGTAGTACCAATCTCATTTTCTTGATGTGTCATTTAACACATGTAGGGTAGAGATTCCAGATGGAATTATCAAGTATCTTCTGTACCCTTAATAAAATCAAGTTCTCAAGCAATTGCAGCAACGACCTCTGACCTGCTCTTATAGGAGAAGCCTTCCTAGATTTGTCAAGCAGGGTGTTGTTGTCTCTGGACCGGATGTTGCATTTCACTCCTGGCAGGTATTTCACTTCCTGTGTTTCCTCCCTAAATACTCCCAGGCTTGAGCTTGCTCTCACGGCAGCCTTTCTCTGCTGTCTCCACCCCACCCAACTCAGGGCTCACCTTGTCCTGACCTGACCAGACCTGCCCCTCCTGGCTCTACAGCCAAGACTGTCTTCTCGACTTGAACAAGTGAAACTTGCCTGCAAATAAGGCGGCTGGAGTGGAAATGTCAGCAAAAGAGAGTTTTCCTTTGCTGAAAAACTCCTTGGAAAACCAAGTGATAAAAAAGTATTTTTCACCTGCAAAGAAAGCTAAAACCAATAGCAACAAAATTTTTACCAGAAAAAAAAAAAACCCTAAATCTCACATTTTAATCTACACTTGAGTGAAGGGAAGAGGCTTGTTTTGAAAACATCTTAAAAGCAAGAAATTGATAAAAGTAAAGGGAAGGGTCAATTTTTTTTGTGGGACTCACAAGCAGCATCAATGGACAGGAAATAAGTGAGTTGAGCATTGGAGTGTGAACTTGGAGTATTTCATGTGGGGAAAGACATCCTGTACACAAGCATGTATGAGCTAACGTGTGTTTGCATGTGCACACCATGGTAAATGCTGGAGATGAGGGTGAAGGAACAGTTGCCACAATGAGAAAATGTCACCATCCCTGAGTCAGGGAGGAATGAGCAAAGGGACTTCAAGCTGGTTCAATCTGGAGTTGATTCTTAACCTGGTTCACCCGAACCATCCTCTCTCAGGGTGATTTTTACTACTTAATCCCATTATTTATAATTACATCTTTTTTGCTTTGTTTTTGTTCTATCTCACACATTAGAGAAATGAGAGAAGTTAGAGAAATTATCTGATTTATCTCTTCTTTCCATTTGTCAACAGTCTTTGATTCTTTCCTCCGCCAGTAGAAGTCCCAGATTGAATCAATAGTGAAGTTCTCCTGTCAATACTCTTGTTCCTTTGCTCTGCATGTCGCGAGTCTCATGCTCCACTTTCTCCATTTGTAGTTGGTTGAGCACAAGTGGAGAGGCCCACAGCTGTCTGCTTGCTCTGGCAGGTTCATTGTCTTCCAACTCAGGTAGTTTTTCACTCTTGATGGTCAACAAAGTGTTCCACTAAAATTGGCAGAAGTCATTTTGCTTAAGATTACTGTACTAGCAGAATCAAAGTTTGAATTCTGTTTCACAGCAAAGAGGCAGGAGAGTTTATTTTTGTGGGGAGGAGAGGGGATCCCCAAGTGGTTATGAGTAGACAGGGAGGGGAGGATTGAGGGGAAAGGGGAACCCAAAGTTGATCTCGCCAACTTGGTTGGGGTGGTTCAATGGAAGGATTTGAGAAGCTGAATATATTCAGGTCTCCTGAATGGTGTTGGGGATTTCCATGGATGAGATCCATCCCATGATACTCCATGGACCACATGATACCCAGCATCAAACACACATGCTATAACAACTGTGCTGCCTCCTGTCTGTAGGAAAGATTTTAAGAACCAGGGCAGGGTTCCGCACTTTATCTTTTTGCTAATTATTTTTAACCAAAGAAAAGATAAACCTTCAGGACAGAGTAGTTTTTTTGTCAGGAGGAGGGTGTGAGTGATTTGGGGGCCATACTTGGCAGTGCTCAGGGGGTACTCATGTTTCTGCAGTCAGGGATCATTTCTGGTACTCTCACTCCACAGTCTTCTCACAAAGCCTCACTCTACACTCCAGGATTATGAAGCTGTCCAAAGAAGAGCCTTTTTATTTATTTATTTTTGTGGTTTTTTGAGCTACTCCTTGCTATTCCTAGGATATTCTTCTGGCTCTCTGCTCAGGAGTGACTCCTGGTTGTCCTCAGGGAAGCAAATGAGATACCGAGGATCGAACCTGGGTCGGCTCCATGCAAGGCAAGAGTCCTCCCCACTGTACTTTGTACACTAGTCAAAGAGCAGCAATCTGTGACCCTTTTTAGCACCTTGATCCAAGAAGGATCCCTTCTTTATTTGTTTACTCAACATTTTACTTATTTGTTTTCTTTTGTTTTGCTTTTGGACCACAAAGGAGGTGTATGGGATGTTTGGGGTTTACTCCTGACTCTGTGCTTAGAGATTACTCCTGGTGGGATCAGGAGAGCTCACAGTGGGCCAGTGACCAAACATGAGTTTACTATGTGCACCCTAACTGCTGTACTATCTCTCCAGCCCCTTTTCTTTCTACTGAATATATATATATATATATATATATATATATATATATATATATATTATGTTCTTGAAACACACCAAGAAGAGCCCAGGGTATATTTTGGGCTCGATGCTCAGGATCTTTCCTGGCAGAGTTCAGAGAATCATGGCATCAGGGATTCAGCAAGGCAACTTCTCTATCCACTGTCTTATCTCTTGCAGCTTTGCTGCTGCTAATATTAAATACACTATTATGACCCTCTTCCAAACTTTATCTTGTGGCTGAGATTCCTACCTGTCAGACCACATTTCTGCTTCTATATTTTAATCCTTCAAATCTCAATTCCACAAAGGCATCTGATCTCTTCTTGCATGATACCTTCCTCCACCAACACCAGTGCTAATCAGGTGCTAAACCCATTGAGAGTCGGTTTGTTTTATTTCTTCCTGCTCCTTCCTTCCTTTCTTTCTTTCTTTCTTTCTTTCTTTCTTTCTTTCTTTCTTTCTTTCTTTCTTTCTTTCTCTATTTCTTTCTTTCTCTCTTTCTTTCTTTCTCTCTCTTTCTTTCTTTCTTTCTTTCTTTCTTTCTTTCTTTCTTTCTTTCTTTCTTTCTTTCTTTCGTCAACCACTGTGATGTACAGTGTAACATACTTACAAACTTTTGTGCTTGTGTTTCAGTCATACAATGATCGAGTACCCATCCCTCCACCAGTGCCCATTCTTCACCACCAATGATCCCAGTATCCCAGCACCCACACTCCATCCCCCCACTCCACCCTGCCTCTATGGCAGGGCATTCCCTTTTGTTCTCTCTTTCCTTTTGGATGTTATAGTTTGCAATAGGGGCATTGAGTGGCCATTATGTTCGGTCTATAGTCTACATTTTGCACATATCTCCCAACCAGAGCAGGTTCTCCAAATACCCTTTACTTGGTGTTCCCTTCTCTATCTGAGCTGCCTTTGCCACCAGCATTTGAGGCCAGCTTCCAAACCATGGAGTAGACCTCCTGGTCCTTATCTCTACTACTCTTGGGTGTTAGTCTCCCATTCTGTTACTTTATATTCCACTTGATCACTTGATCACTTGACTTCCTGTTAATCGTCAATTTGCTCGAGCAGGTGCCAGTAACGTCTCCATTTGTCCCTGTCATGTGCTAGTGTAGCCAATGGTGTCTGTTCATTCCAGGAACACTATGGGCCTCAAACCGATCATTCATGGTCTTGATGAAGAAGTCTGACCATCTGGTAGATGGGCGGCCACACGGTCTTTTGACATCCCGTGGAATTCAGTCGGTAACAGCTCTAGTCCAGTGGTCATCTCTAAATCTCATTACGTGACCAGCCCATCTGATTTTTGGTGCCTTGGCAAACGAGGCAGCGTCCCTGATTCTTGATCATCGACGGAGGTCGGAACTCCCGATTCTTTCTCTCTTTTGAGTGAAACGTGATATTCCAAGCATAGCTCTTTCAATTCCTCTTTAGGAGACCCAAATAGCATTCTCATCCTTTTTGTGTAGG
This sequence comes from Sorex fumeus, assembly GCF_029834395.1. Taxonomy (NCBI): domain Eukaryota; kingdom Metazoa; phylum Chordata; class Mammalia; order Eulipotyphla; family Soricidae; genus Sorex; species Sorex fumeus. The sequence goes on from NW_026606062.1 coordinate 4,579,110, forward strand.
GCCCAGGTCTCTGAGGCATATGTTAATGCAGGAAGAACAGTGAAATCAAAGAGATGTGCCCAGAGCCAGAGGTTTTTCCACAGATGAATGCAATCTTTTTATGTCTTTCTGACTTATTTTACTTAACCTGATACTGATACTTTCCATGTTGCTCCACTTATATGCAAACTTCATGACTTTACCTTTTCTAATAGCTACATAGTATTCCATTGTGTAGATGTACCAAAATTTCTTAAATCAGTCATCTGTTCTTGGGCACTAGAGAGTTTTTTAAAAATTTTTATTAGTGAAACACCATGAGGTACAGTTGTAGACTTACAAGTTTTTGTGCTTGGGTTTCAGTTATACAATGACCGAGTACCCATCCTTCCACCAGTGCCCATTCTCCATCACCAATGATCCCAGTATCCCTCCCACCACCCAACGCCCCATTCTATCTCTCCTCTGTGGCAGGGCATTCCCCTTTGTTCTCTCTCTACTTTTGGTTGCTGAGGTTTGCTAAAGAGGCATTGAGTGGCAATCATGTTCGGTCTATAATCTACTTTCAGCATGCATCTCCCATCCTGGGAGGATCCTCCCAACACCCTTTACTTGGTATTCCCTTCTCTATCTTAGCTGCCTTTTCCCCTAGCATGTGCAGCTGGCCTTCAAGCCATGGAGTGAAACTCCTGGTACTGATCTCAACTATACTTGGATGTTAGTCTCCTATTTTGTTACTTTATATTCCCCAGATGAATGCAATCTTTCTATGTCTGTCCCTCTCTTTCTGACTCATTTCACTTAGCATGGTACTTTCCTTGTAGTACCACTTGTATGTAAATTTCATGACTTCATCTTTTCTAACAACTACATAGTACTCCATTGTGTAGATGTAGAAAAGTTTCTTTAACCAGTCATCTGTTCTTGGGCACTCGGGTTTTTTCCAAATTTTGGCTATTGTGAACAGTGCAGCAATGAACATATAAGTACAAATGTCTTTTTGACTGTACTTTTCTGCCTCTCTTGGATATATTCCCAGGAGTGGTATTGCTGGGTCAAATGGGAGCTCAGTTTCTAATTTTTTGAGAATCGTCCATGCTGTTTTCTAAAAGGACTGGACCAGTTGGCATTCCCACCAATAGTGAAGGAGGGTCCCTTTCTTGTCACATCCGCGCCAACACCCTTGCTTTTGTTCTTTTGGATGTGGGCCAGTCTCTGTGGTATAAGATGGTATCTCATTGCTGTTTTGATCTGCATCTCCCTGATGATGAGTGATGTAGAGCATTTTCTCATGTGCATTTTTGCCATTTGGATTTCTTCTTTGAGAAAGGTTCTGTTCATTTCATTACCCCAGTTTTTGATGGGGTTGGATGTTTTCCTCTTGTGGTTTTCAACAAGTGTTTTGTATATCCTTGATATCAACCCCTTGTCAGATGTGTATTGGGGCGAATATCCTTTCCCATTCTGTAGACTGTCTTTGTATTTTGGTCACTGTTTCTTTGGAGGTACAGAAGCTTGTTAGTTTAACATAGGCCCATTTGTCTATCTCTGTTTTCACCTGCTTGGCCAGTGGCGGGGCACTTGAGTTTTTTCCAGGTTTTGGCTACTGAAAAAAATGCAGCAATGAACATACAAGAGCAGATGTTATTTCTTTTTTTTTTTTTTTAATTTTTTTTATTAGTGAAACACCATGAGGTACAGTTGTAGATTTACAATTTTTTGTGCTTGGGTTTGATTATACAATGATCAGATACCCATCCCTCCACCAGTGCCCATTTTCCACCACCATGGATAATATTCCCCCCACCCCCATCCCCCCATACCTCCCTGCCTCTGTGGCAGGGCAATCCCCTGTGTTCTCTCTCTCCTTTTGGGTGTTGTGGTCTGCAAAAGAGGCATTGAGTGGCAAACATGTTCAGTCCATAGTCCACTTTCGACATGCATCGCCCCTCCTGGGAGGATCCTCCAAACACCCTTTATTTGGTGTTCCCTTCTCTATCTGAGCTGCCCTTTCCTCTAGAATGCCCGACTGGCCACTAAGCTATGGAGTAATCCTCCTGGTTCTGATCTCAGCTATTCTTGGGTATTAATCTCATATTTTGTTACTTTATATCCCCCAGATGAATGCAATCTTTCTATGTCTATCCCTCTCTTTCTGACTCATTTCGCTTAGCATGATACTTTCTATGTTGTACCACTTGTATGTAAATTTCATGACTTCATCTTTTCTAACAGCTACATAGTACTCCATTGTGTAGATGTACCAAAGTTTCTTTAACCAGTCACAGCAGATGTAATTTCTACTATAATCTTTTGCCTCTCCAGGATATATTCCCAGAAGTGGTATTGCTGGGTCAAATGGGAGCTCAATTTATAATTTTTTGAGAATTATCCATACTGTTTTCCAAGAGGGCTGAACCAGTCAGCATTCCCACAAGCAGTAAAGGAGAGTCCCTTTCTCCCCATATCCGAGCCTACACCAGTTGTTTTTGTTCTAATACTCCCCAAAGCATTGTACAGTTTCAGTGTGATCCCTATAAGGATACCCATGACATTCTTCAAAGAAATGGATCAAACACTCCTGAAATTCATATGGAACAATAAGCCCCCACGAATAGCGAAAGCAATCCTTGGGAAAAAGAAGATGGGAGGCAGGCATTACTTTCCCCATCCCCTGCTCTTTTCCTTGCTTCCCTTTCTTCTGCTATCATCATCTTTCTGTGTCTTCACTTCCTAAGAGGTTTCCAACTTTAACCTCTTCCCATTTGAACATGCTCAGCATAATAGTGTAAGATTTCTCCTCAATATTATATATATATGTATTTTATCATTCTTTCAATTATAAGTTGCCCCAGGGGAGGGAGTAGAGAGAGAGTGCAGGGGGTAGATCACTTGCCTGGCATGCACCTGGCCCAGGTTTGATCCCTGGCTTTCCATAGGTCCCTGAGTATGACCAGGAGTGATCACTGAGTCCAGAGAGTTAGGACTAAGGCTTGAGCCCCCAACCAAAAGTTAATGAATTAGTCAATTAATTAGTTAAATTGCCCCATGGGGAACTGTAATAAATCTTTGGGGGGCAGCCAGGGGGTGTCTAACGGCTCTCCCCTTGGCCACCCACATTTGGGGTGGGCCCGGGTCACTCACCAAGCCGGGTATCCAGAGGCCTGGGGCAGACAATGGATGAAACAAGGGTCAAGCCAGTTGATTGATCAGTTGTCATTTATCCCATTCTCCCCATGTGTCTGCCCCAGTCTCTCTGAGTCCCCCATTCTAGTCTCACACTGCCCCTCATTCCCGTCTCTTTCTGTCTCTCCCACTCATCTCTCTGCACTCCATCTCACAGCCTGGGCGCTCTCTCTCTCTCTCTCTCTCTCTCTCTCTCTCTCTCTCTCCACATGCTTGGTCCTGTATTATTCTACATTCTTCTCCCTCTGTCCCCCTTGCTAGTCTCTCTGTCCCCATTGCTAGTCTCTCCACGGAGGTCCATCTTGTCGCCCTGCTTTCTCTCCGCCCCCCCCCTTCCACTCCAACTCCACTCCACCTCCCCAGAACTCTTCAGGCTGACACTACACCCAGTCAGGTAGCCAAATCAACATAAGAAAGCCCTTCCTGAGGATCCACCTAAAAGGTATTCTAAAGCCCTTCCTGACTGTCCCAGGCAAAATATCTCCTAAGGTGTTTTTCTCCTTTCCTCAGACCAATAACTATCAACATCTTAACACTAGTTATTTTTGTATTAGATACAGTAAGAAATAACATTGAGGCTTGTAGGGCAGCTCTCCTGGGAACATCTTGCCACAGATTCAGACTACAGCTCTCAGGCCAGATTAATCATTCTTAACCCTAGCAGGGTCCAGATCTAGTTATTACTTTTGGGATCATGACAGAATTTGTCCATGACTATGCTCTTAACTTATAATTAAGCATTATGGCACTTTGGCCAGGCCCATCTTGATGCCAGAGTAGCACATAGCTTATCGCTTGCCCTTGTTCCATCCAGTCCCTTGTCAGGACTCTAAGAAGTAAAGGCAGCTGAAGGTTAGGTGAGAGAACAGATGCCCAGGAGGGAAATATCACTGAGAGTCACATTACAAAAGCATGTCTTCTTGTGTCCATACAAAAGGTCATTGCTCTGAATAAACTATGCAAAGGACTTAGGAAGAAGAGAAAAACAATATTTACAAGTCAACAGAGCACAAAGAAAGAAGTTAAAAATAAACAAAGAGGAATGGGAGCACCATGACGGGAGCAACCCAATATTCCTAAACTACCTGAGGCTATGCAGGAAGGACAAAACAATGTTATCCTACAAGGAACTATTGCCTATCAGCCTCCAGCCTGCTACCCACGATCCTCCATGATTCCATTAAATTCTTGAAGCCATTCACTTGTTCTGTGTATTCCAGTCACACTGACCCCCTTTGAACAGATTGGACAAGACTTGTGACTTTCTATTTAGCATCACTGAGATGGGGCTCTTAGTCTTAACTACACAACGAACAAGTTCACCTGCTTCCTCCTCAGGGTCTATCTCCAGACAGCTAAACCCCTGTGTCCCTATGAGCTCCTATAGCACAATGTGTTTCTTCCCAAGATGGAGCACATACTTCATTCTCCTATGCTCCATGCCTACTAAGTATGTTCCTATCAGTATGACCCAGAAGTTTTTTTTTCAGGTAAAGGCCAACAATCCTTTTTCTCCCTTTGCATTTTTGGTTGTTTTGTTTGTTTGTTTGTTTGTTTGGGGGGGGGGTCATACCCAGCTGTGCCTAGGACTTACTTCTGATTCCATGCTCAAGAGTCACTCCTGGTGGTGTGCAGGTGACCATATGGGATTCTGGGGATTGAACCTAGGTCGGCTACATGAGAAGCAAACACCTTATCCACTCTACTATCTTTCTGCCTCCCAACCACTTTGCATTTCTTGTAGCTTTGAGCACAGAGACTTGTGCCTTGATAGGGTCTTGATCTAGAAGATAAACGTGAGCTATGAAAACTATTTGATAATTCACAGTGAAGCAGACAGGTAGAGAGTGTAGATCAGGTGTGGGGGGAGGCGTGATAGTGAGTTCTTGCAAGGTCATAAAACCAAGCTTGAATATAAAGAAGTTGTTCTGTCACTAGTCCTAAATTAGTAGGATGCATTATGGCTGTACATACTTTGTGGACACAGAAACTGAGGTCTGATAAGATGCTGACTGGTGCACACACAGGAACAAAGAAGTTTGAACCCCTTTTAGAAAAAAGCTCCAGCAGGAACATGGGTTTTGATGAGGACATTATGGTGGATACCAAAAGTTCTAAGCTCTTCCCCTTGAGTTTATAATACCGATGAGTTTGATGACTGACTCCTGGGGCTGGAGAGACAAGGTGTGAACCGTGCAGGTGCTCAGTTTTGGTTTTTTTTTTTTTTTGGTGCTCATTGTTGCGCTTTTATCAGACCTAGGTTTCCTCAGACACTTCCCAGAGGTGTGTAGAGTGGCAAATGATAGATTCCTGTCTCAAAGTCACCTCTCATCTCCCCACTCACATATGTCATGCACAACAACAGGAAAGGGTAGCATTTAGACACAATTTGTATGATAGAATTTAAAGATAATTTTTCTGGGTACATTAAATACCTTAAAAATATGCATATATATATTTCATGGTATATCTATTTCCTGGGAATTTGTTATGATTATGTATGTTTGGTATTTCCACGTATAGTTTTTAGCTGGTGTCAAACATGGTTGTTTTAGATTGTCTGAACCCTTCTCTACTGAGTAGAAGTCCTACTGCCTTGGAACTGCAATCCCAACCCCTACCCAGAACTCCTGGAACTCCCTACAAGAAAGAATGCAATGGTAGAACTTAGCAATAGGACCAGTGAATTTCCCTCTTTCGCTCCTGCTCTTCTTCCTCATTTTTCACATACCTCCTCGCTGTCCTAAATATTGCAGCAGTAGGATTGCTTCCATTAACGCTCCCTTCCTGACCTACTCTATTCAGTACATATTTAGTTACCTTGGTAAACAATCGTGGCCTCTATTTGCACATTTGTAAAATAAAAGCAATCCCTTCACCACCCCATTACCTAAGTACTAATTTGGTTTATACTTGGAACCATTCTTGACATCCTATGGTACCCAAATGCTATTATGCCAGAATACTTGCATTGACTGTAGTTCTTTTATTTATCTACCCATTAACTGATTTCTTGACCACTTCCCGTTATAATGCAACTTTTTAAGACAGAGATCTCTTCCTACTTGCTTATTGCTGTATCCCAAAGTTTTAAATCAGTGTCTGTGCTTGAGAAAATAGTCAAATGGAATATTTTTTTGTAAAATACTAATCAAACATGTTCTAAAGATATGTGCAAGTATACAGAAAATTCTTTGAATATAGTGTATTCTTAAGGGTTATTTTTCAGGAAAATATCTGCATATGGAAATATAAAAAGGGAAGCACCACGTTGACCATTTTTTTATTCTAGCCTTTAATTCTGGGTACATTTTGGTTTTTTTTCTTACTTAATTTTCTAATATGTTTTAGTTTTATAATCAGAATGTTTTAAAAGAAAAACACTAAAGTTTTGCTGAAATATTTAGACTTACAAAAATGGAAATAGTTATGTTTTTATCTCTTGCCTATTAAAAGTGAAAAATCTCCACAAGTTCTGATTGAGTAGGTCTGGAATGGGATCCGTCCAAGATTTCCATTTTCTCCAAGTGCTGACTGATTTTCATACTTCAGTGGATTCAAATTCCTGGAGTCTGTGGGTGAAGGAACAGGTTTGCTTATCTCGATGGAGGTCAGGATTAGCCTATAGGAGTTTTATCTGGGTGAGGTATCTACACTGGGAGACTTACTGATGGAAAAGAGTAAGAAAACTTACCCTCCCCCAAGAGTTGTCCTTCAGAGAGGGGTGAGATTCCTCTCCCTACACAGTGGAATCAGCTCATTCCCTCCTCAATATGCCAGATATATTTTCCACGAGGTTGAGGTGACCTCTCTAGAGAGGACATGTAAACCCCAAAATTACATGTTCAAAATGGGGTGAGGCAGGGAATCAAACTCAGGCCAGCTTGCTCTCAAAATCCATGCCCTTTGGATTTCTAAACACAGTGAGATCATCAGACCTCAGTAGCCATCCACAAAGGTAACACAGGCAGAATATAGACTCCAGGAAAACAAGGACTCTATTTATATCTATTTCTTAGTGCTCAGCAGAGTCATATTTGAGGTTCTCAGGAAATTCCTGCTATGTTAACGTGAGTTGTCTGCTCAACTATAAAGCAATAGATAGATGATTTTCATTATGCTTTCTTTGAATCAAGTTTCTGCATTTTTTATGAGCACTCTGATACTTGGAAATCATTACTCTAGGTATCAGGACTCATTTCTACCCCAATAGAGTTGTTAACTGGGAACTTACTTCTGAACCAACCATGTTGATCCCCATGTTTATGTATTTGCTAATGCATTTTCCTATGAGCTTTACTTGTGATATTTCAGTGACAGGTAGTCTTCAATCATCTTTTTCAAAAAACTCAGGGTAATTGATGCCTCCAAGAAGGATGAACTATTAAAAGGAGTTTGGGCACAGTTGTGACCTACCTTCATTAGCAAGAGAAAGCAATGATTGATCCCAAAGCATCATTGTCAAAGCTGGGATGTGGCAAGGGGATGGGATGGGATTTGTTTTCTGATATTTCCCTCTTTTAAAAGTGGTGTTGGGACCAAAATACAAAGACAGTCTACAGAATGGGAAAGGATATTCGCTAAATACACAGCTGATAAGGGGTTGATATCAAGGATATACAAAGTACTGGTTGAACTCCACAAAAAGTAAACATCCAACCCCATCAAGAAATGGGGAGATGAAATGAATAGAAACTTTCACAAAAAAGAAATCCGAATGGCTAAAAGGCACATGAGAAAATGCTCCACATCATTAATCATCAGGGAGATGCAGATCAAAACCACAATGAGATATCATTTCACACCACAGAGACTGGCCCATATCCACAAGAACAAAAGCAACCAGTGTTGGCTCAGATGTGGCGAGAAAGGGACACTCCTTCACTGTTGGTGGGAATGCCGACTCGTTCAGCCCTTTTGGAAAACAGTATGGACGATTCTCAAAAAATTAGAAATTGAGCTCCCATTTGACCCAGCAATACCACTCCTGGGAATATATCCCAGAGAGGCAAAAAAGTATAGTCGAAGTGACATTTGCACTTCTATGTTCGTTGCTGCACTGTTCACAATAGCCAGAATCTGGAAAAAACTTGAATGCCCAAGAACAGATGACTGGTTAAAGAAACTTTGGTACATTTATACAATGAAATACTACGCAGATGTTAGGAAAGATGAAGTCATGAAATTTACATATAAGTGGTACTAACATGGAAAGTATCATGTTAAGCGAAATGACTCAGAAAGAAAGGGATAGACATTGCATTCATCTGGGGAACATAAAGTAACAAAATAGGAGACTAACACCCAAGAATGGCCAAGATTAGTACCAGGAATTTTACTCCATGGTTTGGAGGCCAACCACACATGCTAGGGGGAAAGGGAGCTCAGATAGAGAAGGGAACACCAAATAAAGGTGTTGGGAGGATCCTCCCAGGATGAGAGAAGCATGCTGAAAGTAGACTATAGACCAAACATAATTGTCACCCATTGCCTCTTTTGCAAACCACAACACCCAATAAGAGAGAGAGAGAACAAAAAAGGGAATGCCCTGTCACAGAGGCAGGGTGGGTTTGGGGGGTGGGGGGGGAGGGATACTGGGATCGGTGGTGGTGGGAAATGGGCACTGGTGGAGGGATGGGTAATTGATCATTGTATAATTGAAACCCAAGCACAAAAATTTGTAAGTCTGCAACTGTACCTTATGATGTCTCACTAACAAAAATAAATAAATAAATAAAAATAAAAGTGGTGTTGGGTGAAGCATTCCTTTTCCTCCTTTGATCTCTGACTTCGCTGTTCATTGTATACATCCCCATTGTTACTTGTCTCTCCGTAGTACATAGGTTTTTGTTTTTTGTTTGTTTATTTCAACTATGATTACAGTTGAATCCACAGAGAGGGGGAAGTCAATGAGCATCTTAAGGTAGCGAAAAATTAATGAAGAATTAAGTAAGAAATGTGAACATATGTTGTCATTTATTTCAAAAGAGCCCTGAAGATCACATTTAATATATTGCTCTTTGTTCAGGCAGTAATTGAATAGAAGATAAAGGTAAGTGTTTCTGTAATCTATTTTGTTTTTGAGTGTATCGATTTTTATTTAGTTGCTTATTTTTTGGTTTGGGACCACACCAAGAGGTCCTCAGAGTTTACTACTGGTTCTGCACTCAGGGACTTGGGGACTGTATGGGGTTCTGGGAATCAAACCCAGGTCATCTGAGGGCAAGGCAAGTGTGCTGCTGACTTTATGGTCTTCAGTGTATTTATTTTTAAATGTGCCATCTGCTCGTGGTGCCTGTTTAAAATAGTTTTCTAGAAAATGGCTTTTTATACTGTACTTCCATAACTCTATGATATCAGTTTTCTGATCCTATTGGAATGTATTAATATTATCATTAAGAATGTGTACTAAGGCCCTCCACAAGCGGCTCTCCAGCACGGCCATGGCTCAAGAAGCACAAGGACTTAATGCAGAGTCCAGCAGCTTGCAGCAGAAAAGTGAATGGACTATGTGTTAATCCGATGTATCATGCCTGCCCGGGAGGGAAAGAGTGTTGTTCCCTTCTGCCTTTTTCCCCCTGGACAGCAAGATGGTGGCCTCCTCGGGGCTTTTTGGAAAGCCAGGTATGAGCCAGCGGTGACAGGACAACTAAAACCTCATGGGAAGGGAGGCATTCCCAGCTTGTTCTTCACGCTACCGAGGTCACGAGTTGCCCCTCATGGGTGGCTCTCCAGCATGGCCAGGGCTCCAGAGACACAGATACCAATCTCGTAACTATCTGGCTCATGGCAGAAATACCTCCAGGCTTAATAAGTAAAATATCAGAAATCCAAATCAGAAAACCATCATATGGTTCTCATAACTAAATGTAGAAAACAAATTATTTCACAATGCCTTTTCAGCAGTTCTGATTGTTGGGTGTAAACTGTAAACAATAATGGTGCATCTTTTGTCAAAATAATGAGTGTAATCAAAGTAGATAGAGTGTTAGGTAGAATTCATCTGCCTCACAGGCATTGGGAGGGGTGCGGGGGGGTATATTGGGGTTCTTGGTGGTGAAAAATAAGTACTGTTGAAGGGAAATATATTTGATCATTGCATAACTGAGACTTAAATCTGAAAGCTTTGTAACTTTTCCCACAGTGATTCAATAATAATAAAAAAAAGAATGTGTACTAAGAAGGCAAAGTGACTAGTGTGTAGGGTTTTGGTGTTGCACCTGGCTGACCTGCATTCTTTTCATGGCATTCCAAAAGGTCTCCCAAGCATCACCAGGAGTAATTCCTCAATGCAAAGCTAGAAGTAATCCCTAAGCATCTCTGGGTGTGTGCTCCCCCGCAAGTGATATTAAGCTAATAAGATATCTGTATGAAGGTATCACGATCACAATCACGACCATCCTATTTTTCATCGATTGCCTCAAGCGGGTCCCAGTAACGTCTCCTTCGTCCTAGCCCTGAGGTTTTTTAAAAAGTGCCATATTCAAGGCTCTTTCAAGGTTAGGAGAATGAGACCCATAACTATTACTGGTATTTGGCATATTGGGTACGCCACGGGGAGTTTGCCAGACTCTGCCGTGTGTACAGGTTACATTCGGTAGCCTGCCAGTTTGTCTAAAGTAGGAATGAGATAATAAGATGTCTAGCTTCCGGGAGCTGGGTTTTATAGTCTCTGAGTCTTGGCCATTGATGAGATTACACGGCGCCAGGGGGCCAGTTGGTGGGTGTGACTCCTGCCTACTGGAATTCGGAGGATCTGGGTGGAGGATGCTCAGCCCCGATCCAAGCAGGCTTGGAGATCTCAGCCCCAGGACCCGCATCTTGAAGGTATCAAGATTTCTAATAGTATCATTCATATTAATGTTTTAGGCATGCAATATTTCTATGCAGTATCTACCACCTGAAATCAATATCTCTCCATCATTGCTCCCTCGGTCCTATCTCATTCACCTGGCAGCTCCCATTCCACCATTTGGTAGACTTGATTCTGTAGGCAGAATTTCATGGTTCTTTCTCATTGGCCATTGCCAATTTCTTTACTTTGTTTCTTATGCTTCATGTATAAGTGAAATCACCTATTGTTTATTATTCACCTTCTGACTCACATTGCTTAGCACTACCACTTTCCATTCGATGAAGTTTGCAATGAAATGATTTCATCATTTCTTATGAGGTACCATTTTTTCTCTTAGTTGTGTTGTATTCCATTGTGTATTTATATTCCACAACTTCTTTATTCACTCATTTGTTGTCTGACACTTGGAAGGAAGTAGACTCTAGTGGTGGGTATGGTGTTGGAAGACTGTGTGCATAAAATTACCATTCAAAGTATTATAAATCATGGTGTCTCCATAAAATTAGGGGAAAAAAGTAAAATATTTGTCACGACTAACAGGCAGAGAAAGCAGTATGGAGATATTTTTTGAGGGGGGAAGGGGAGTTGGGCACCATACCTGATGGTGCTCAGAGCTTACTCCTGGCCCTGCACTAAGGAATCACTCCTGGGGGCTTGGGAGACCAGATAGTTCTGGGGATTAAACCAGGGTCTGTTGTAAGCAAGGCAAGTGCCCTACCCACTGTATTATCTCTCCAAACCCAATTTTTCATACTTTCTGTGAAAGCAGCTTTACTGAAAAGAGAATTTCCTCTAAGCTGTTAAGTGACTGATGTTGAGTGACTGCTTACATCAATATAATCTGTAGGAGACGATTGAGAAATATCAAAATGTCAGCATTGCTATTCTTGCATCAGATGGTATATTGGGTTTCGTGACGTCTCTGAATCTTCCCATCTTAAAACACTTAAGATGAATCTGTGGACTTGTGAGTCAGGCATCTTTCATCATAATCACCTGGAGAGATGCCACCTAGGAAGTTTCTGATCTTACAGAGGATTCCTAGATGTTTTCTGTAGAGGTAGGATGGCATCAGAGAATCTATTTCTCTCCTCCTATACCTTTCCTTTGAATTTTAATGTTTAAAAACTTTTCTGGTCACACACAGCAATGGTCCAAGTTTGCTACTGGCTCTGTGCTCAGTCCCCTAGTGGGGCTGGGGGTACCATGTGGGGTACTGAGAATCAAGAATGGCTTGGCCACATGCAAAGAAAGTGCCTCACCCACCAGACTATCTCTCTAACCCCTTTTCTTTATATAGCAAACATGGTTTGATACATCAATTTTGGAATTCTGCCCAACTGTAAATTCTAGTTATTTCAAAATAGATTACATTTTGTTTGGTTTTTGGCCACACCCACTGTGCTCAGGGATTATTCCTGGCAGGCTCAAAGGACCATATGAGATGCCAGGGATAAAACCTGGGTCAGTTGCACGAAAACAAGAGCGTTCCCTGCTGCCCTGTATCTCAGGCCTTAAAATAGGTCACATTTAAAATGTGCTTATTTTTCATAGTCAACAAATTTTACCAGGATTTAGTGTGTACAATAAAAACCGCTAGAAATATTTTATTTATTTTCATCAAGATCATGAACTATTGGTTTGAGGCTATTCGTGTTCCTAGAACGAACAGATGCCATTGGGCTACACTAGCATGCGGCAGGGACAAATGGAGACGTTACTGGCGCCTGCTCGAGCAAATCGACGATTAACGGGAAGTCAAGTGATCAAGTGATCAAGAAATATTTTAATCAAGAAAGGTTGTGCTTTAGGAAATTAGGGCTTAGGCAATTGTTGCACTAGCTGACAGATTGGTTCAAAATGGGGCTTCTAGGAATAATCATTGAACCATAATAAAGTGGTATCACCAAAAGTAAGTGATGTATAGAATAACATAGTATACAGAGTAAGTAATATGTACATAATATATAGAGTAAGTGAAGTCCATAACAAAACTCAAAAAGAAGAAGCCTGCTTATCTATCTTACTCATAAAGAAGAACTAGAAATCATTACTCCTGAAATTGATAACTTTGGGAGGAGGAACTATAAATCCAACATAGTGCTAAGAAAAAGCTTTTCTGTATAGAATTACAGCTAACAATATTGAAAGAATAAAAGATTAGCAGCCATTACAGAAATAAGTGATTTGTGAAAGGAGCATCAGTTAAAGTAAAAATAAATGGAAAATTAAATTGAGAACATTGGTCTGATGTTGATTTTTTCACTCTCTCATATTTGCTTACTAATTTTGAAGGAGGATACCTCCCTTACCCCGGTGAGATATCTGTCACTATCTTCATCAAGTGACCAAATTATCTTAGGACAAATGAACATCACATGCTTTGGGAAGGGAAGCATATATGGAAAGTTTTCCGATGAATTTATGTCACAAAGATCTACTTGAATTAGACCACTTGCTAAAACACTTGCTAATGTTTTACTGTAGGCTGAAACTTAGGAAGACGTGACAGGGGACAATGAATAAGATGAAACAATCCAAGCTGCTTTCTTTTTCCAGGGATAGAAACCCAAGGAAATCCCAGAACAGCTCAGTCTCTTGTGTCCAGATTTGTTTTGTTGATCAGGATGGGAAGGCAACTTCCAAGCTCAAAATAAGTGGAGACTCAATGACCTCCATTGATGCACTACAGTAATTCCTTGCTGTGGATAAAGGCTTGGTCAAACTTTATTCTCCATCCCAGGATCATTAATGAAGCAAGTCTTTTTACATGTTAAATAATGTAACATTTCATATTTGGTGTAGCCCTTATGCACTAGATTCAAAGCTTCCCACGAGGTGAATATTGAAAAATATTCAGACAGAGAATCAATGTGTGGTGATTCAGAATGGGAGTTTTGTGAATTAACAGATGCACAAGAGAACCTCGGACGTATCGGTTATCTGCTAGCCCCAGGCACACAGACAGGAATATGCCCATCCACCCTCATCAGATGGGCAAAGAAAGAAGAGGAGATGGTGCCAAAGGAATTCCCATAGACTGCTGTGGAAATTCAAATTCCACAGACTGCTGTGAACACAAGATCTTTGGCATTTCTACTTCCATTAGGCATGTGCAAACCCTGACTCAGAATTCTTTTTCATGCATCCCCTCAACAAATGGGTGCACACACATGTGGCCACATTCTTGAACAAGAATGTTTCCTGAAGCAGCGCTTGAGAAAACTGGTCCATCAACTTTAAAAGGGCACGATAAATTGTGCAATATCCAATGCAATGGGAATCTGAACAGAAAGGAAAATAAACAAATTACTTCGAACCACAATAGCCTGGAATCTTCAACATATATCATTGAACGGAAATAAAGGAGATAGGAGGAAGTGTGTGCAGGATGACATCACTTCTAAAAAGTTCTATAAGTTCCATAAAGGATATATTTTAAATAGTCTTTTTAATGGTCACATGTGAAGAAAAGTGAGGACTGTGATTAGCAGATATGTGATTTTCAGTTGTATTTCAGGAGTGCATAAACAGATTGTGATTAAACCAGAATATGTAAGGTTTTCAGAGAGTCCTGATTTGGGATAGGAGGTTCTTATAGAGATCTTAAAGTAATCATTTAATATATTATGACATTTATCTCATATACTCTTAAAATATTTATCTTATACACTCAAAATATTTGTGACATTTCTCTCATATACTCTTAAGTTGTCCTATTTGATTTTGGTAAAGGTTACATTTCATATTGGCCTTGAGTTTTGATTAAGAAGGAGGTCAAACCTATGGGCTGAGAGAAGCCCACTGACATTTGACTCACCGACTTGGAAAGGTCAGAGGGAAGTCTGGAATTTGACTTGGAGTACATATCATTGAAGATAAGCAACGAATGGGGAGAATGTTTGAGGCAGAAGTGGGATTCCTCAGGAGTAACATTTGTCCCAGGTTGGGAACATTTGGACTCTAGAGAAGGTCCAAAGCCAAAAATTGCCTGTTTATGTTTGGGGAATTTATTAGAGTTTAAAAAAATTCTTTTTTTAAAAAAAGAAAAGACATTTTTATTATTGTTATTCAACAAGAACAGAAAAAAAAAACAACGGAAAAAAGGAGGAAATGGTCACATTTTGAAGGGAACATTGAAGCACAAATTTAAAGAAGAGAAAGTTAGGAATGAGTAAGGGGGGTCTGAGAGAAAAGTTATTAAGATGTAAAAGCTAGAAATACAGGAAAGGGTTACTGGGGGATGTGTGTGGGATGGGAGGAGAAGTTAGCAAAAACAATATTGGAAAATGTGTTTTGGACATCACCTTCTTCTCCATGAAGGAAGGGGAAAGGCAAATGAAAAAGAAGAAAAAACAGGAACTATGTTTTGACAGGAAGCAAAACAGAGAAAGTTGAAAATTAAATGATTATGGCACAGGATAAAGTGAGTTTTATTTATAAAATAACAAACATTTAAAGGAATTCAAGAGCTGTTAAATTTCAAAGATTAGTGAAACCAAGTAACGAAAAACTTTTAGAAAAGAAACAAAAATGACATAAAGGTGACATAAGGGAACTGCATTCAAAAGTTACTTATTTAAAGATGATAAAGGAGATAGCCAGGTTAAAGGGCAAAGAATAGATATTTGTTTAAACATAAAGTTATCAAGCATGAAGAAAAGCACTTGATCACTTGACTTCCCGTTAATCGTCGACGTGCTTGAGTGGGCTCCAGTAACGTCTCCATTTGTCCCTGTTGTGTGCTAGTGTAGTGCAATGGTATCTGTTTGCTCTAGGAACACGAAGAGCCTCAAACTGATCGTTCATGATCTTGATGAAGAAGTCTGACCATCTGGTAGGTGGGCGGCCACGCGGTCTTTTGACATCCCGTGGAATCCAGTCGGTAACAGCTCTAGTCCAGCGGTCGTCTTTAAATCTCATTATGTGACCAGCCCATCTGATTTTTGACACCTTGGCAAACGAGACAGCGTCCCTGATTCTTGATCATCGACAGATGTCGGAACTCCAGATTCTTTCTCTCATTTGAGTGAAACGTGATATTCCAAGCATAGCTCTTTCAATTCCTCTTTGGGAGACCCAAATAGCGTTCTCATCCTCTTTGCATAGGGCCCAGGTCTCTGAGGTGTATTTTAATGCAGGAAGAACAGTGGAATCAAAGAGATGTGCCCGGAACCGGAGGTTCTTCGTCCTCTTAGCTATTTCTTCAACGCTCTTGAAGGTGTTCCAAGCCGCTCTCTTCCTCCTGTGCAGTTCGGGTGCCTGGTCATTTGTCATGTTGACTTCTTGACCTAGGTACATATAGCTGTTGCATTTGGAGATGGTCGTTCCGTTGAGAGCGAATGGGGCATCAGGAACGAGGCTGTTTCTCATAAACATTGTCTTTGTAAGATTCAGCTGTAGTCCGACCTTTCCACACTCACGGTCAAAGTCGGCCAGCATTTGTGCCGCTTGGCTGATGTTTGGTGTTATTAAAACAATGTCATCAGCAAAGCGGAGGTGGTGTAGTTGCCGACCATCTATCTTCACTCCCATTCCTTCCCATTCCAGTCGTCGCATGATGTTCTCGAGGGTGGCACTGAAGAGTTTCGGTGAAATGGTATCATCCTACTGAACCCCTCTCTTGACATCAATGATTACTTCTTTGTAGAATGGTGAGATCCTGGTAGTGAATCCACAATACAGCTCACGGAGGATCTTGATGTATTGAGCTTGAATGCCCTGATTGGCTAGGGCTTCAATGACCACATCCATCTCAACAGAATCAAAGGCCTTCTTTAAATCAATAAACGTTAGACAGAGCGGCATCTTGAACTCCCAAGAAACCTCAATGAGCTTGATTATTATGTGGATGTGGTCGATGGTGCTGAATCCTTTGCAGAAGCTGGCTTGCTCACATGGTTGTTCTTCATCTAGTGTTCTGCCAATCCTATTTAGGATGACTCGAGTGAACAACTTGTAGATGACAGACAATCGGCAGATGGGGGCGATAGTTTCCAATGTCATGGATGTCTCCCTTCTTGTACAGTAGTACAGTCCTGCTGGTTTTCCATTGGGATGGAACGTTGCATTCAGACAGTTAGTATGTGAAGAGCCAAGCCAGCATATTGGTGAGTAAAGCAGGTTCTTCAGGTGTTCAGGTCTGACCTTGTCTGGGCCGGTGCTGTTCATTTCTTTACTGATGAAATGGCGTGTTGGATTTCGGAAGGGAGAACATTGGGAATGACATATCCATCCTGTGGAATTTGGTATGTTGGCAAGTGGACATGGCTATCGAAGAGATTTGAGTAGAAGTCATGGATAATCTTCTCCATTGCCGTTCTGGAAGATGTAATAGATCCATCAGGATGTCGGAGGGCAGTCATCTTGGTCTTGTAGTTGGCGAAGGACAGGCGGGCATTACGAATGCTTTTCCCGGTTTCTGCCGCATCTACCAGCACTTCTGCTCTTCTCTCTTTGAGGTCTTCCTTGATCGCATCTCTGCACTGCTTTGCGAGCTCGGACGTTAGCTTGCGGTTGCGCCAAACCACGCTGGTGAATAAGCTCAAGAATTTTCGAAGACAGGCATTTTTTTTTTGTGGCTGTCTCTCTCTTGGTGTTCCTCACACAATCGTGGAGGTGCTGAACCAGTCGATCCTATTCCTCGTCAATGTTGTCAACAATGGCATCTTCCTATGTTGCTGCAATAGTGCCAACGAGCTCCCAGTTGGTGGTTGTTCTGGGAGTTCTCTTTTTCAACTTTGCAGCCCTTTCTCCCCGCTCTGTGAAGTAGAATTTTGCACAAGGAGACGATGGTCTGATCTCGTTCGGAATTTTGGGACAACAGCGACATCGGTCAGGCAAAACCGTCGATTGAATATGATGTGGTCTATTTTGTTGTGGAATCATCCACCTGGAGACTCCCATGTCCAATGTTTAGATTCAGCCTTCTGGAACTGTGAGTTACCGTGGATGGTCTTGTTTGACATGATGAACTCAGACAGTCTCTCACCCTGTTTGTTCCATTATAGACCATGGGTCCCGATGTGAAGTTCTTCAGCTGATCTTCTCAGTCCTGTCTTGGCATTAAAATCACCCACAATGATCTTGTAGAAGGTGTGGTCTTCTTGATAGAACTTCTCTAGCTCCATGTAGAACTTCTCGATTTCTCTTTCATAATAATGAGATGTTGGTGCGTAGACAACAAAGAAAGAAACTGCGGGCAGTGAGCCACATCTATTCAAATGTAAACGTCCGATTTGGGTTGTTAGACATTTGAATGAATCAATGTTCATGGCCAAGTTTGTGTTGACAAGGACACCGACGCCTCCGACACCTCTTTTATCTCATGTTCCAAGGAACAACTCTTCTCCAGTGTCGAAAACGGCATGATGAGATTGGTGCCTTCTTGTCTCGGTCAGACTAATGATGTCGTACTTGATCTTTCGTGCTTGTACCATCAGGTCCTCAATGGATGCATCTGATGCTAGCATACGTGCATTGAAAGTACAGATGATCATTTTTGTATTCCTTTGTTGTGGCAGCCTAGTTCGGCCTTGAGATTTTATCGGCCTCTCCTTTCTCATCCTTTTCAATGCTGCCATATTGGTGAAGCCTTCAGGGTCAGGGGAATGAGACCCATTGTAATTACTGGTTTTGGCATATCAAATACACAACGGATAGCTTGCGAGGCTCTGCCGTGCGGGCGGAATACTCTTGCTAGCTTGCCATGCTTTCCGAGAGGGAAAGAAAATAGAAACCAAAAAATGAACATTATTTTAAGAAATGGTTAGGTTTTTGAAATTGCTGGTGTCTTAGTGTCTAAGCATCTTGTTTTGCTAAGAATAATAGAATAAAAAAATGGAGGACCAGAGAGAACAGGGACTTAGGTGCAGTTTTACATGTAATCAACTCTGGCTTGATTCCTGGTACTACATGTGTCTTCACACACTCCCAGGAGTGATCCTAAGCAGAAGCGTGAGTGTGGTCTTAAAATCCTTTTAGGGACAAAGTAATGAAAGAGTTTTAGAAAAGAAACAAGAATGACATAAAGGTGACATAAGGGAACTGCCTTCAAAAGTTACTTATTTACACTTCAGATGAGAGCAGGTGTCTCTCTTCTCCTGCACCAGACGAACCGGGAAGGCCACAAAACTCCAGAAACCAATCACAACAATCCTCACTGTGAATTCTCACAGGCTTATCCTGGGACCCCCATGCAAGAGAATAAATCCACTGAAAAATCCCAGGTATGCTGGACCAGCGACTGAAAACGCCAGGTCTCAAGGGGTCAGGACTGAGCCATTCCTTCCCACCTCCCTCCCCTTCTGGGGTCCTGGCTGTCATGGCCACAAACTGCCACCTGGTGCCATTTTAGTGCATTAATGGGTCATGATCCAGAGACTCATGAATGAGTCTCAGAACAGTGCAGTTCACTGATTAGATGGATCTGGACCCCAATTATTTAAATTTTAAATTTTGTTTAAATTTTTAGAATTCCAGCAGTGTGTGACTGGGAAAGTGGTCTCACATTATCTCATACTATTTTTTTTCTTTTTTCTTAAATCACTGTGAGATAGACCCTCACAAACATCTTATATTATTCATAACAAGCAATACAAGATAAATTATTTAGCATCTGCCTATGGGGCAGGCTTGAGTGGTGGTGTGAAACTTCTAAATAACGGTGGTGGGAAGATGTAATGGTGGTGGGGTTGGTGTTGAAATATTGAATGTAATAATTGTATTGTGAACAACTTTATGAAAATAAAATTAAAAAATTTTAAAAAACCAAAGTTACTTAATTAAAGATGATAAAGAAAATAGCCAGGTTAAGGGACAAAAAATAGATACTTGTTTAAACATAAAGGTATCATTTCCCTCCCCTCCCCATTTTTGGCCAGATCATCTCATTTCTTCCTCTTTGAAAATTAATCTCTCTTGACTTCCCTATAAATGTTTGTTCTTTTACAAATAAAATTCACTTTATCCTGTTCCATAAACGTTTAATTTTCAAGTCTCTCCACTTTGTTTCCTGTCAAAACACAGTTGCTGTTGTTCCTTCTCTTTCCTTGGCTTTTTCCCTTCCTCCATGGAGAAGATGACATCCAAATCATCTTTATTTAAATATAAGCATAAAGGATAAGTCAAAGAAATGGAACAGAAAGTATGAAAAACACAATGCATCATTAAATATGGGGACTCTAGGTTAATTAAAAAGAAAGAAGTCAAATAATAGAGGCAGGAATGGGATGATCTGGCAAAAGGTGTGGGAAGGCAGGGAAATGCAAGGAAAGGAGTGTCTGAATCTCGGGTTCACTTTTTCTCCTGGACACAACAATCATCAATTGGGAAGCCCAGTTGCACGGCCAAAGATATAGGTAGGAAATGATGTTCTGACAACTTGCCTCTGCTCACGGTCATTTGTGTTCTTCACAATTTAGCTCAGTCTGCCTCATTTTGACCTGTGTCAAATCTTCAAAAACAAAAAAATATCAAAAATCCAAATACCGCAAACCTGAAAACTACTGTCCTTTAAATAAGTGTACTTTTTTATTCATAAGATAATTTATACGCAATTTATTTTATATCTCTTGCAGATGCTAATCAAGCCATGGAAAACTAGAAACCCTGCAATTGAATCCTAAAAGATCTGGATTTCACAGGAAAGCAAGAGAAGTTCTAGAAGTTCCTCTGTGCATGGCCTACTACTACTGACAAATGGCCTTCAGCTCCCATGAGGGGGTGTTTCTCCTCCTCTGAGCAATTGCTGAGGTTCTGATGAACCATATTTTGTTTCAATAATTCTTCTGAACCAAATAAACTGAATAAAATCAATATGTCAGGAGTTGGGAGAATAATAAATGAGTGAATAGTGGAGGAGGCGCAATAATAGATTGAACCTTTGAAAGGATCAGTGACGCCCAGGGAGACAACAGAAACTGAGAGGGTGAGTAAGAGTGATAATATGTTCAATTAGCATTTTGAAGGCAATCGGAGGGACTCCAGTGACGGATGGAGTGATGAAAATAAAATTGGCCTGAATACAGATCTCCACAGGAAGCTGC
The DNA here is from genome assembly GCF_029834395.1 of Sorex fumeus. Taxonomy (NCBI): domain Eukaryota; kingdom Metazoa; phylum Chordata; class Mammalia; order Eulipotyphla; family Soricidae; genus Sorex; species Sorex fumeus. The sequence goes on from NW_026606062.1 coordinate 4,600,176, forward strand.
TCCTTGGTGAGTGAAGTTTCATCCTAGCCTACACCATAAGTGCACCTCGGAGTGTGATTGATCATTCCATTCCTCCCGATTCCTTCTGCATGTTGTCATAAGTATGATCCCCCAAAGAAGGTTGCCAGATAAAACAGAAAATGCCCAGTTTATTTTTATTTTCAGAACGTCAACATATATTTTAGTATTATTATGTCCAGAAAACATTTGCAACGTAATCTATATGTTTGCATCATGAGGTAGGATAATACTTACCTGCTTGTCTATTCAGAGGGCAGATAGTATTGGATGATGACTCGAGTTTGCATGATTTGTGACTATATCTCTGTGTTATCAGTGCTCACAACACCTTAATCACTACTGATTCTTTAAGATATATATGTAAATATACATATATATGCACACACACATATATATAAGGATTGCTTGTCAAATTTCCATATGAAGAAACATCTGGAAACGTGTTAATATGCTAGCTCTTGGAGAACTGATTTAGAAGGTATGAGGCAGGGTGGATATGCTATTTCTGTCTTGTTTAAGTGTTTCATATACTTTGCATATTTGTCTACTTTTAAATACTTTGAAAAATACTTTGCAGAATCTGCCTACTTCCCAGACTCTGGGAATTCACAAGTTGTTTCTTAATAAACAATGTCCAGGATTCACAGTGACTGTGGGCTGACTAATGTAAAATAACCAATTATTTATTTTTTCAAATAAAATAAATTTAAAACAAGAAAGCAAAATGGAACTAGTTAAAGATTTTTTTTTTATTAGTGAAACACCATGAGGTACAGTTGTAGATTTACAATTTTTTTGTGCTTGGGTTTCCATTATACAATGATCAAATACCCATCCCTCCACCAGTGCCCATTTTCCACCACCATGGATAATATCCCTCCCACCCCCATCCCCCCCATCCCACCCTGCCTCTGTGGCAGGGCAATTCCTTTTATTTATTTTTATTTTTTAAAATAAAGATATTTTATAGTGCAATTCTGGGGGAATATTCAATAGTTCATGTTAGGAAAGTTAAGGAAATAAACTTATATTGCTAATTTAAAAAACTTTTAAAAGAGAATATATTATGGGTAGTGGAGATGGATGAATTTGTAAAGCACATATCTAGAATGTGCCAGCTCTGAATTTGATAGCTGGCACCACATGATGCTCCAAGCACCCTGCATTTGGCTAGGTGACTGGTAAAATCTCTGCCAGATGGGTCTTCTAAAGAAAGAGGATATGCCAAATAATTCTTACAGATGCATATACATGAAGAGAAATTTATTTTATTAGAGTGTGGTTTCTTTTTTATACAGATTCAGCCAGTTGCACCTCTATATTTGGGGTGGTATGAAATAAAGTAACTCTATCTTACTTCCCTCCGGACTCCATCTGTATCAGTTATTGGTGACATTCTGTTCTCACATGTGTATGCTGGTAGAAATAGACACAACTTTATTAATTAAGTTTATCTTACGCCATCTAAAATATTCTGCATAAAGGGACAGGGGATATGGACCGTGTGGCTAAACAACTTCTCCCAGTTATTCTATACCCAAGGCTGCTCTGGCCAGTGATTTGCTGATTGGGAATGAAAGAGGTAGAAGACCACCAGGGTTTCTTCCTCCTTCCCAGAATGCACTGCCACCTGGAGTGAGCATGTCCAGATGAGAGAAGTCTGGACTCAGAAAAAGGTCATCCCAATGAATTCCTAGTGCATCTCAAGTGTCTTTGGGGAAGCTAACCATTTTAACCTTACGTTTGAAAATATGATAACAATTTTCTGGTCAGTGGGTCTGCAGAGCTTATCAGAATTACCTGCACAGCTTTAGAAACGGACTTTCACTTCATGCCTATGGGAATATATATATATATATATATATATATATATGCTTCTCAAATACATTCAAATATATATGCATAGCGCCACATGCAAATGAGTGATGAAGAAGTTTTCTATACACCAGTGAATGATTGTTTTTATTTATTTGGGGAGTGGTGTCTCCCTGGGTCCACCTAGAACTTCTTACATCAGAATATCTGATCTTGGCAGGAAGGGGTCATTAGTAATTTTCAAAACTTCTCCGCTGATTCCAGTAGGCAGTGAAGGGTGAGAATATCAGGGGAGGTGTTTGCATCTCCATTTTTCTTTCAATTTCAGGGGCCCTTCATTAATGAACGCTGCACATGACACATAGTCAATAGCGAGATACCCTAAGAATCATTTTATAAGTGACAGGGTATCATTTAAAAATCAGTACCAGGATATTCTTGGTAATCACAGCCAATGCTTTTTAAGCAGTTTCAGAGGGCACACATAGCAGGGAGAGTCTGGGAAACCCTTGCTACTCTCAGAGGCCAAAGAAGGAGAGCTATCTAGGCCAAGACAAACAACCTTATCCCTTTTCAGTGTTTCCCCAGAGCTTTGCACCCACGGAAGGGGAAGGAGGTTGTGAAATATGTGAGACATGCAATCTACAAACCGTTCCTCAGGGGTGAGCTCATCCTGTCACCATGTAGCTGCCCGAAGAAAGTCACTTGAACCGAAGCTGCTATATGAGATCCTCTGAATGAAGGGGATGACAGCTTCTTTCCTTGTGCTCTTCAGAACATATCAAAAGAACATGTCACACAAAAGGCAGATAGGATAGAGAAGGGCCCAGTATGACAATAATAGAAATGATCACTCTGGACAAGAACTGAGTGTTGAAAGGAGGTAAAGAGATATACGCGATAACCTTCCAGCATCTTTCTTGCAAACAAATGCCCAAAATAAGAGAGAGACAGAGACAGAGACAGAGACAGAGACAGAGACAGAGGGACAGAGAGAGACAGAAAGAGACAGAGAGAGAGAAGTACCTGGTACACAGGCAGGAGGGGTTGGTTGTAGTAGGGAAACTTACAGAAGAGCACATTGGTGGTGTGGAAAGAACACTAGTTAAGGCACACGGGTGTTGGAACGCTCTATAACTGATGCCTGATCATGAACAAATCTGTAACTGAGTATCTCACTATGAGTCAATAAAAATAAATTTTAAAAATTAAAAAAAAAGGAACTGGACCTGGGCGGCCATTTCCCCCATGCCTGCGCCCCCGTCGTCACCTAGGACCCCAAGCCACCCACCCTCCCCAAGCCTTCTGGCAGGTCAGTGAACCAAGCCCGTGGTGCCACTCCCTCCCTCCAACGCCCTGCCCCGTGCCCCCCTACCCCCCACCCCTGCCTGTACCCCACCCACATTGTGGTAGTGGGCGTGGTCTTTGCAGAAGTGGACATTTCCTGTTTTGGGGTCAGTGGCTGCTCCTGTGGCCACAGTTATTTTCCCCTTACCCAGCATCAGGACTCACATCTTCATCACCATCACCTAATTCTGTGGAGATTATCCTGGCCATCTCAAACACATTAGGCTAATAGTCCAATAGCCTATTCGAATTGCATCATAATACTGGTGGACACAAGAAGCTCTGTAAGCCCAATATAAAAGAACACATCCTCCAAAGCTGTGTTGAGAGGATGATGAAAAGGGTCCAGGCACCTCCAAAGGCATTACTCACAAATACGGTCTCTCAGATAAAGAATTCAGGAATGAAATGTTGAAGATGATCAATGAACTCAAAGAAACAGTGGAACAGACATCCAGTAAATTAAAGGAGGACATGCAAGAAACAGTGGAATGGACAGCTGAGAAAGTACAGGAAGAATTGAGAGCAGAAATTAAAAAGCTACAAAAAAAGTGTCACGTATAAAGGATTCAGTAGATGAAATTAAATACTCAGTGGGTGCCCTCAATAGTAGAATGGCTACAGCCAAAGACAGAATCAGCGAGCTTGAAGATGAGCTGCAGGAAGCTTACAGGTAAGAACAAACTATGAGAAAACACCTCAAAATAGCTCTTAGGAGAATCAGAGACCTAGGGGATGATTTCAAGAGAAACAACATTAGAATCATCAGAATACCAGAAGGAGAGGGAGAAAACCCCAATGAAAAAGCCACAATTAAAAATATCATTGCTGAAAAGTTCCCAGAGCTGGAGAATACAGGCATCCAGATCCAAGGAACCCTAAGAGTGCCAGCTAAAAGAGACCCTATCATAGTCATAGTCAGAATGATGGGTGCCATGGATAGAGATACAATACATGCAAGCAGCAAGGTCAAAGAAGGAAATCACATACAAAGGAGCACCTCTCAGATTTACAGCAGTATCAGAGGAAACCCTCCAAGCCCAAACACAATGGTGGGATATAGTGAAAAACTCAATGAAATGAATGCCTCACCAAGATTACTTTATCTGGCTAAACTCTCACTCAAAGTAGAAGTATAAGGAATGATACACTATTTCACAGATAAACAACAGCTCTGGAACTTCATAGACTCAAAACCAAACCTAAAAGAAGGATTAAAGGGGCTACTGTAAGACAAGAGAAATCCCTACAAGTGCAACAATTCCCTACAGAAAGATGGCACAAAACCCCATGACAATAACCTCCCTCAATGTCAATCTTCTAAATGCACCAATTAAGAGACACAGAGTAGCAATACTCCCCAAAGCATTGTACAAATTCAATGTGATCCCTATAAGGATACCCATGACATTCTTCAAAGAAATGAATCAAACACTTCTAAATTTCATATGGACAATAAGCCCTCACGAATAGCTAAAGCAATTCTTCAGAAAAAGATGAGAGGCATCACCTTCCCCAACCTCAACCTCTACTAAAAGCGGTAATAATTAAAACAGCATGGTACTGGAACAAAGACAGCGCCACAGACCAATGGAACATGGTTGAATATTCTGACATACACCCTCAAATATATGATCATCTGATCTTTGATAAGGGAGAAAGAAATGTGAAGTGGAGCAAGGAAAGCCTCTTTAACAAATGGTGCTGGCAAAACTGGACAGTCGCATGCAAAAAAATGGGTTGAGATCTCTACCTAACACCATGCACAAAAGTCACATCAAAATGGATTAAAGCCCTCAATATCAGACCAGAATCCATTAGGCACATTGAAGACAAAGATTGCATGACATTGAAGCTAAAGATATCTTTATTTATTTATTTATTTATTTAATTTTTATTAGTGAAACACCATGAGGTATAGTTGTAGACTTACAAATTTTTGTGCTTGGGTTTCAGTTATACATCCCTCCACCAGTGCCCATTCTCTACCACCAATGAGCCCAGTATCCCTCCCACCCCATCTTAAAAGGTGACTCACCATTGGACAAGCAAATGGAAACAGAGATAAACAAATGGGAGTACCATAAACTGAGAAGCTTCTGCATCTCAAAAGATACAGTGACCAGAATACAAAGATAGTCTACAGAATGGGAAAGGATATTCACCCAACATCCATCTGATAAGGGGTTGATATCAAGGATTTACAAGGCACTGGTTGAGCTCTACAAGAAGAAAACATCCAACCCCATCAGAAAATGGGGCGATGAAATAAACAAAAACTTTCTCAAAGAAGAAATCTGAATGGCAAAAAGGCACATGAAAAAATGCTCTTCATTACTAATCATCAGGGAGATTCAGATCAAAACAACAACGAGATGCCATCTCACACCACAGAGATCAGTCCACATACAAAAAAACAAAAGCAAACGGTGTTTGTGCAGATGTGGGAAGAAAGGGACTCTCCTTCACTGCTGGTGGGAACACTGACTGGTTCAGCCCTTTTGAAAAAAGTATGAACGCTTCTCAAAAAATTAAAAATTGATCTACCATTTGATCCAGCAATACCACTTCTGGAAATATATCCCAAAGATGCATAAAAGTATAGCAGAAATGACATCTGCACTTATATGTTCATTGTAGCACGGTTCACAATACCCAAAATCTGGAAAAAAACCTAGTGCCCAAGAACAGATGACTGGTTAAAGAAACTTTGGTACATCTACACAGTGGAAAACTATGCAGCTGTTATAAAAAATGAAGTCATGAAATTTTCATATAGGTGGGTCAACATGGAGAGTAATCATGTTAAGTAAAATGAGCAGAAAGAGAGGTACAGACTTAGAGTGATTGCACTCATTTGTGAAACATAAAGTAACAGAATGGGAGAGTAACACCCAAGAATAGTAGAGATAAATGTCAGAAGGATCACTCCACAGCTTAGAATCTGGCCTCACATGCTGGGGGAAAATGCAGCTCAGATAGAGAAGGGACCACCAAGTAAAGAGTCCTAGGAGGACCTGCTTGGGATGGAAGATGTGGGCTGAAAGTAGACTATAGACCAAACATGATGGCCACTTAATACCTCTGTTGAAAACCACAACACCCAAAGAGAGAGAGACAGCAAACGAGAATGCCATGCCACAAAGGTGGGGTAGGGTGGAGGGGATGGGGTGGGGATGGTGGGAGGGATGCTGGGACCATTGGTGGTGGAAAATGGGCACCGGTGGAGGGATGGGTACTTGATCATTGTATGCCTGAAACACAAGCATGAAAGTTTGTAAGCCTGTAACTGTACCTCACGGTGATTCTCTAATTTAAAAAAAAATTAAAAAATAAAGATAAAAGAGAATATGCTGCATATTTAAGACAGGAAACATTTTCAGAGGGCAGGGTCTTAATAATGGGGATCCTGGACATGGGACTGAGGAATCAGTGACATTTGGAGGAGGTCATATTCGACCTTATCTAAGGACCATCATGTAGTAGATAATTTAGACTTACAGGGTCCAGTGTCCATGGGAAACCTGATAATGAATACAAATGTTATTCTAAGGGAGGAAAATGACTCCTAACAACCTTGAGAGGCATATTCTTCATTCCCAAAGAGAGTAAAGAGAGACCGAACAATGACTAAGGAGAGTGAAATATGAGGCTGATAAGGACTTTGAGATGGGCCTTTCCTTGTTCTGTGATTATTCAACAAGAGTCAGTTGTTCTGGGGTTAGGCATGGCAGATGCAGTGGTGATAACAAGCAAGTAGGGGCCCAAAAAAGATAAAATTCCATCCTTCATTTCTGACCACATTCTAGGACCTAGAATTAGAATTCAAATGATTTATCTCTGTTGCCTATAACACTTTATCTTATTTAATACATTTTTATAAGGCCTGCACCTGGTGGTGCTCAGGTATCAAACTCAGTCCTCATATTTCTAAGGCACGTGCTTTACCACTTTGGCCCATATCTTTAGTCTCCCAAACTATATTATAAAACTAGGCTATCTCCATACATTTTATATATATATATATATATATATATATATATACATATAGTTCTCCACTTTCACTAAGTTTAGTGTTTATTTGGTACTGAACAAGAAAATAACATGGGCATTGGTATCACAACCATTAAGAAACAGTGCTGAGGGACTGCCCTGCCACAGTGGCAGGGTGGGATGGGGGTATGGGGGGTGGGAGGAATACTGGGATTAGTGGTGGTGGAGAATGGGCACTGATGGAGGGATGGGTACTTGATCATTGTAGAACTGAAACCCAAGCACAAAAATTTGTAAGTCTACAACTGTACCTCATGGTGTTTCACTAATAAAAATTGAAAAAAAAAAAAAGAAACAGTGCTGGGAGAGACGGTGAGATCACACTAGAAAATATGTAGAGACAGTAAGGGAAGAACTGGGCAATTTGGTAGTGCATGGATATAGTAATTTTGTATATTGATGTCATAAATTTTAACCTTATAACTTCATAAACACACACTTCATCACACTTGACTTCCCATTAATCGTTGATTTGCTCGAGCGGGCGCCAGTAACGTCTCCATTTGTCCCTGTCGCGTGCTAGTGTAGCCCAATGGCATCTGTTCGCTCCGGGAACATGAAGGGCCTCAAACCGATCGTTCATGATCTTGACGAAGATGGTAGGTGGGCGGCCACGCGGTCTTTTGACATCCCGTGGAATGGAGTCGGTAACAGCTCTAGTCCAACGGTCGTCTTTAAATCTCATTACGTGACCAGCCCATCTGATTTTTGACACCTTGGCAAATGAGACAGTGTCCCTGATTCTTGATCGTCCACGGATGTCAGAACTCCGGATTCTTTCTCTCATTTGAGTGAAACGTGATATTCCAAGCATAGCTCTTTCTATTCTTCTTTGGGAGACCTGAATAGCGTTCTCATCCTGTTTGCTTAGGGCCCAGGTCTCTGAGGCATATGTTAATGCAGGAAGAACAGTGGAATCAAAGAGAAGTGCCCGGAGTCAGAGGTTCTTTGTCCTCTTAGTTATTTCTTCGATGCTCTTGAAGGCGTTCCAAGCCGTTCTCTTCCTCCTGCACAGCTCCAGTGCCGGGTCATTTGTCATGTTGACTGCTCGATCTAGGTACACATAGCTGTTGCATTCATAAACTATAAGTAATAAAAGTATTGATTCAGTGTCTTTTGTATTTTTCTTCTGGCTAAAATCTCACTTTCATCATTTTTCTTCCCTGTCCCCTTTTTCTTACCTATTAGTAGGTGTAATTAACATATTTATCAAAATATTTAATTTTTAGTTATCTAGGTATATACCTAAATAGATGTTCTTTGTCTATGACATTCCTAGTCCTATTAGGAGAAATAATGCATGTAAAGTATTTAAGTATCATATATTATGTAAATTTCCACCGGATTCACAACATATTTTGAGTAAAGAGAAAATATGATTCTTTATTTCCTCTAAAAACTCGAAGGTTAACTTCTTCCCTCCACATTGGACATGTGAAGCACTGCCTAGTTTATGTCAGAAAACACATCACACACGTACATTTTATTACTCAATAATGAATGGAGTTCTTGTTCTGCTCCACATTATCAGCTGCCAAATATTTATGCAATAATAACCACCGCTCTGAGACTAATTTCATGGTTTCGAATGTGGTAGTTGTGACTGTGAAGAAACAGCTTGAATTTCTTTATTATTTTTACTTTTGAGGGCTAAAGACAGTTTGAGCAAAGCACCACAAACAGTTCTGTTGTTACATGAAAGTAGAGAACATGTAACAACACATTTTCAGACCTTTAACTTGGAAAGTCTTAAAAAGAATAGTTCACTCCAGGCAATTGCTATGTATTAAATAGATTTAATTTTCTGCTCCCAGAGAAAAATAGAGGTGGCAGAGGAAGCAGAGGGTTATGTAATAATATGGTTCTTCCATTTGTAAACTACTCATCTAACACATCTGGTTAAATGAAGTAGTAGTTCAGCAGACTTGGTCTGATACTGGATCTGCATTTTAAATGTATGTGTGTGTGTGTGTGTGTGTATGTGTGTGTGTGTGTGTGTGTGTGTGTGTGTATCTGTCTGTTTGTCTGAATGACTTTCTAGCTCTTCCAGTCAATCAGATCCCATTTGGGATGATATTCCACTGGCTTCTATGCCTTGTTAGATTATATCTTAAATTTCCTAATCAATCTTGCAATAACACTTTTTAATTCATAATATCATTGATAAAGATATGAACAGTTGACAAACTGACAAACAGATCTATCTGGGTTAAGAAATAAGAAACCAACATTGGACAATACGTGCTAGGTGGTTTACATGCATGATCTCAGTAATTTCTTACAACAGTTCTTTCACGGAGAGGTTTGCATTATACTTATAGATGCTGAGGGTTAGCTCTGATAAGATCATAAGACTCAGTGGAAAAAATAGGGCTCAAGACCTGTCTTTCTGGCTCTAGAACCCTGGACTTTATTTTACTGATGGGGCCAGTAATAAACATCTTCACCCTCACTTTTTATTTTTTATTTATTTTTTTGATTTTTTAAAAAATTAATTTATTTATTTATTGAATCACTGTGGGAAAAGTTACAAAGCTTTCAGGTTTAAGTCTCAGTCATGAAATCATCAAGCACATTTCCCTTCACCAGTACTTATTTTCCACCACCAAGAACCTCAATATACCCCTCCCCAACCCTCCCAATGCCTGTGAGGCAGATGAATTCTAGTTAACACTCTATCTACTTTGATTAGATTCGCTGTTTCGACAAAAGATGCACCATTATTATTTAGAGTTTACACCCCAAAATCAGACCTGCTGAAAAGGCATTGTGAAATAATTTGTTTTCTACAGCTGGTTACAAGAACCAAATGATTTCACGTGGCCACAATAGTGACCACGCGATTTTGGATTTCTGATATTTTACTTATTAAGCCTGGAAGTATTTCTGCTGAGAGTCAGATAATTAGAAGATTGGTTTCTGTGGCTCTAGAGCCATAGCCGCGCTGGAAAGCCACTCGTGGGGGGCAACTCGTGACCTCAGTAGGGCGTGAAGGACGAGCCAGGAACGCCCCCTCCCCCCCTTCCCATGAGGTTTCAGTAGCTCCATCACAACTGGCTCATACCTGGCTTTCCAAAAAGCTCTGAGGCGGCCTCTATCTTGCTGTCCAGAGGGAAAAAGGCAGAAGGGAGCAACACCCTTTCCCTTCCATTCACCCTCATTTTTTAGACAAGGATAGGTGGTAAGATCACATGAAAACCTAAGCTAGATAGCTGACTGGGAATTGTAGTCTTATGTTGGCATTTTAGCTTCCAACTTGCAGTAAGACTGGACAATATGTCCAGTAGCCAATATCCAGGTCTTTCTACAGACCATTCATCAGAATCTTTTCAAACCCTTCTTCCCACATTTTCCCACCGAACATTTCAAATCACAGCAATAGCAACACCAATGGCTTATTATTGCAACAAAACCATCCTTCAAGTCAATGAGAAAACACTGAACTTTTATCCCAAAGTAGAAGCCCCAAATGACACTAGAGCAACATTTATCTCTCTTTCTCTCTGGGTGTTGTTATTTTCTCCTTGAATTTAATCACAGGTGTGTACAAATATACAATAACCTATAACAAAAATTTTTAAAAAAACATAACAGTTAAATTTCACCAGAGCACCTGATGTACAGCAGGGACTAAGAAGAGAAAATGGAAAGAACTATAATAGCTACAATGTTCGTTTCTGCAACAGATGATGAGGCTTGATTTTGTACTGAGTAGTGATACAGATCTTATTCCACTTCCATATTCCTTTGCCTTCAGCCGGATCCTTCTTTCCCAAATAGCAGTTTAAGATCTATTTATATTTTATTTTTATTTTGGGGGCTTCTGACCAGAAGTCTCAGTTAATGCAACTGGAGGTTTTGTGCGAGAGCAGAGGGTGTGGTACAGCTCAGGTCCTGTGTGGAACACGTGAGCCATGCCCTGCTTTGCTTGAGAGCCTCTCAGGCTGCACCCAGCAGTGCTCAGGGAACCATTCCCAGTGATGCAGAGAACATGCCCTAACTGCTGTGCTAATTCCTGGTTCAGGAATTTGTTATTTAAGCAGTAAATCAAACTTACATTTGTGAAGGGCATGCATCAAAGGAGATTCTTATGAATTTATTCTCATGGTTTTCCATTGACATTTTATGACATGCCATGCATGGCAAGATCTAGAAATGTCTTGCTTCAAGCAATATTTTCTTTTGAGTATCTAATTTAATGGGCTGGAGTGATAGCACAGTGGTAGGGCGTTTGCCTTGCACACAGCTGGCCCAACCGAGCCGGGTTCGATTCCTCCGCCCCTCACAGAGAGTCCAGCAAGCTACTGAGAGTATCTCATCTGCAGGGCAAAGCCTGGCAAGCTACCCGTGACGTATTCAATATGCCAAACACAGTAACAAGAAGTCTCACAATGGAGACATTACTGGGCCCGCTCGAGCAAATCGATGAACAACGGGAGGACCATGCTACCATGCTATCTAATTTAATAGGAACTCCATTTCTCCTTAATGACCAATTTAATCTCCCCAACTTATAGTTTGGCTTCTGTTCTTTTTTTCTTTGCTCATGAACATAGGAAGTAATTGGCTCTGAGAATATGGATGTGTCTAGTGGGGCTCCTTTTCTCAATGTAAACATAAATCATAGCACCACAGTTGAAAATCTAATAATGAAATTCTTGTGAGGGAATTTTTAGTCACTCTGATCTCCATCCTTAGGTTATCCCAGCACAGTGTATTCTGACTAAGAGAAGATTTGCTTCCATTATGGGTTTCTGACTCACTGCAAAGAACCCAAAAAGAAGAGTACTATTCAGTAACCAGATGTTGCAACTTGGGATGAAGTGATCTGAGATCAGTTGCTTCCCAGAAGTGAGGCTCTGTAAGAGTGGGAATACCTTAACTTGTGTGCATGTGCGTGGACATGGATTTTTTTTTTGGTACAGAAGCAAATTTGCTCATGACTATGCGGATTCATATCTGACATTTGAGCTGCCATAACAAATTACCACAGAACAATAGACTTCGAGATAATAGACATCTATTTCTGAGTCTGAGGGGGTTGGGTGAGTACCCTCTTCTGGGTTGCAGTTATCTCTCTCTGCACTCACATGGGTGAGAGAAGATGGGCTCACTTCAACCTCTTTTATGGACGAGGTCCATCTAGCCACACTGATTAAGATGCCACCTTATGAGCTAATCAGTGTCCAGAGGCTCTAAGATTTCAAACTACGGATTTTAGAGAGATGCAAGCATTTCATTTAGAGCAATACCTATTCTGCAGACCATACCACTAGAAAGTAGTGAAATTGGTAACAAGGACAATTTTTATTCCACAAATTGGTTTTTTCCATGGAGAATAATTTTCACCTCCCCAGTGATGGAGCAATTTTGATATAATCAACCTGCTAATGAAAGTCAGCATATTCCTTAGGGTACAGCACTAGCATGGAATTAGTGGTTGGCAGTTTCTGCAGATGGTTTAAATACTCACCAGTGACTATAGGCAGGCCATTCCATTGCTTACAAATAAGTCAGTTGGTGAGAGAATATCAGGTCCATGCCTGCCTCCATAATCACTTTATTCATGAACAAAATGTGGAGTTGGAAGGGAAGATATATCTAAACAACTGAAAGCTTGAACTTCAGTGAGGGTTTTGGTAAGAATTCATTTGAATTCCCACCACCATTATTTCAAATTTTCCCAAACGTCACCCAAGCCTGCCCTAATTACAGGTCCTAAATAATTTATTTTGTATTGTTTGTTATGAATAATTCGATAAAAATGATCAAAATTGTTTCCTTAGAAGAAAGTGTGTGAAGATTGTTGTATCACACCCTGGAACCATTAAGCCATCTAAGAGATTACTAACATGTTACATGTTAAGTATAGCCTTATGTGCTAATACTTTTTTTAATTTTGAATGAGATTGGTTGCCTTCTACTTTACACCCCATCCAATGTGGTGTGCTATTCCTGATACATCAGTGGTGTAGAGTATAAGATATCAGAACCCCAGGAATTCTAAAATTTTATTAGAGTGATAGAGTTGCAGTTAAATTTTTAACTGGATGGTGACTTTGTTGATCTCGTCACATTTATTTGTGAGTCTCTGGATCATGCCCCCAAAATGAGCTTATATTGAACCAGAAGCAGTTTGTGGGCGTGACTGCCAGACTCCCAGAAGAACAGAGGGATGGGAGGGGGGTCACCCATTCCAGGTTCTGTGAGAGCCTGGAGATTAAGTCACAAAACCCACATACCTGAGTTTGAAATGTAATTATTCTTACAGTCTGGCCCCAATTCCCCACCTTTCTCATCTCTTAGGTTTCCTTGCCACTGGATTCCACTAATTCTCCACACATTTGTCCAAACTTTAGAAAACTGCTCACATAACAGACATTCATCCCACTTTAAACAAAGAAGCATTCATGAGTGTGATTTTCCATTCTACACAGACCATGTGGATCACCTCTGCCTGGACTATCACTTTGCAGTAGTTCACTTCCTATGTGTAAGGCATATATACATTGTATTCAGTTTACTAGTGGGAGTTCCACACTTATCCGTTGGTGTGGACAGAGAAGGTCTAGATGCAGTAGAGTTGGGGCAGAGCAAAGGAGAGTGTATATGCTTTGTTCATACCACTGATTTGTACTTTGGGAATCTGCACTAATTGGCTGGACGCCTCAATCTTTGCACCCACTTGTTTGTTTTCGGCAGGGGAAATTTTGTTTAATTTTGGACCCAACACAGCAGTGCTTAGGGATTACTCTTGGCTTTGCATTTAGAGATAACTTCAGGAAGGACTTGGGAGACCATTTGTGGTGCCAGGGATTGAACCTAAGTCAGCTGTGTGCAAGGCAAACATCCTATCTGCTGTGGTATCACTCAGGCTCCCCACACAAACTTGTTGGCAATGTGGTACTGGGGACACCTACAATATTGTGTGGTGAGTCAGATGACACCCATTTCAGGCATCTGAAGAAAACTCAAAGCTATCAAGCACTTTTGGTCAGGTGTTAAGTCTCTCCCAGGACTCTATAACAAGCCAAGGACTCTACTTTGAAACTTTTTAAAAAATTGAATCACTGTGAGATAGACCAAAGCTGATCATAGTTGTGTTTCAGTCCAACACCCATTCTTCCACGAGTGCACATTTCCCAGCACCAAGAAACAAGACTTTCTTAATGAAGATGGCATGGTTTCCTTCAAAACTCAAGGATCTGGGCTGTGATTCTTGCTTTGAGGTTCTCCATGGGCTCTTCACTCTATTCTGAGCAGCCAGGAGACTCCTTGGCTCCTAAAGACTAAATGGTATAGCTATTTACAGTGCCTCAGAGATTATTCAGTAAAGGAATTGAGACTGTTAACTCAAACCATCCTTGCATGATCATTAAGTTATCTCTTAATTGACTAGGGAACATGATGCATCAACTTATTTTTCTCTTGAAGAAAACATCTCAACAATTGCAAAAATGGTAGTCTCCCAGGGGAAAAAATATGTCAGAGAGCAGATCCTTGCACTTACTGGAATTAATTTTGCTTTTGAATCATTGGTAACCTAAGGAGTGCTGAAGCTTCTGTTCATTCTATCTTATTAACAAGGTCTCATCTCCCACTGAGTCAGCATGATCTTCTGTGGACTGGTGACATGATCAAAAGCTCAAACCAAACTCAAACCTTTCAGTTCTCACCCTGTAATGGCTCCAACCATCACCCACTCCCAGTTTCCCTCCTGAAAAGCTTGTTACCTTCAATCATTTCTTTTTGCCAGTGAATCATTCAACTGGACTTTAATTTGATTTTTGGTGGTTTATTTTTCGGGGGGATGGTATACCACACCTAGAGATGCTTTGGCAGTGCACAAAGGACCATATTGAATGTTGGGAATCAAACCTAGGTAGGCTGAGTGCAAGGCAAGAACCCTCCCTGCTGCACTCTCTCTCCGGTCCTGGACTTCAGTTTGAGCTTAAATAGAGAGTAAGAAGTTTTCAAAGTCATCAGTGGGTTAAAAGAATGAACGTGAAGTAGAAATTCCAGCTAAGTTTACCAAACAGACACTGCAGAGCTGTTCAGCCAAGAGTTTAAACAGCTCTGCCCCATTAAGGGAGCAGGAACACAGGACACCAGCTCATAGATGATGGTTATGGGACACGATATTGTGGGATGCCACTGTTCTGGATGACCTAAACTCTATCTTTAGCCTCCATGGTTCTGGAAATCATGTAGAGACATTCCTGTCTCCCGGACTGAGAGATGGAGCATGCCATGAGAAAGAGAATGATCTCAAGAAAGGCTAGAGGAAACCAAAGAAGCTTTAAGAATGAAAGAAAGGCCGACTGATGGGCTACAAGAATGAGATACGCACAGACAGTAGAAACAAGGGCTAGGAGGACTGGTGCATGGCTGGAAACTTGACACAGGTGGTAGGGGAAGAGGAGAGTTGGGACAGAGAGGACAGAGAAGGGACAGCTATGATGAGAGCTGGAAATAATTACTCTGGAAAAGAACTGCAAGCTGAAAGTAGGTAAAGGAACAGACATCGTACCTTTCAGTACTTGTGTTGCAAATCATAATGCCTAAATGGGGGGTGGGAGGGAGAGAGAGAGAGAGAGAGAGAGAGAGAGAGAGAGAGAGAGAGAGAGAGAGAGAGAGAGAAGTTACTTAACCCGGTGTGTGAAAGGGTTAATTTTCATCACTGTCACTATTGCTAGTGTTTCTGCATATTGTTAGCAGGGCTATTCAAAACCAAACACGTTGATTTCTTATAGTGAAGTAACTTAAATTTTGTATATAAAAAGTTATTTCTAATAATATTATATGCCATGGCCAAGAAAGCAACAGTAATGCCCCAAGAAAAGTTAAATGTAATAAGAAACAATCAATTTTGAAAAATTTTTCAAGCATAGAGTGTTCAAATAAAATCTGAATAAAATAAAAATTATAAAAAGATAAACAAGAATCTGCCTCATGCACCATTTTTGTATATCCCGGAAGTGATCTTCAAAGATGGGTTTCAGAGGGGCCAGAGCAATAGTATAGCACATACAGTGCTCGCCTTCAACGGGGAGGACCCAGGTTCGATCCCGGCATCCCACAGGTACTCCCTATAGCACCCACAGGTACTCCCTATAGCCAGGAATAAATCCTGAGTGAAGAGACAGGAGAAACCCCTGAGCATTGCCATGTGTGACCCCAAAACAAAACAAAATAAAAATAAGAATGTTTTGAGGCTGGAGCGTTAGTACAGTGGGTAGGGAGTTTGCCTTGCACGCGGTCAACCAGGTTCGATTCCCACCATCCCATATAGTCCCCTAAGCACTGCCAGGAGTAACCCCTGTTCATCGCTGGGTGTGACAACACCCGCCCCGCAAAAAAAGCAAAGTCAAAAAAAAAAAAAAAAAGATGGGTTTCAGGAAACCTTATAGGTCCAAATCAAGAAACAGTCACTGTTCAGATATAATTATGTGCACTGCTGCCCCCTACTGTCCATAGGTTGCTTAGCACAGAAATAGCTGTGGATTATATTGTGAGAAATACCTCAAAGTGATCATTTATAGGCACCCCTTGGAGAAATTATGGATTCTCTTCCAGAATCCCAGAATAAATCTAACATCACAATATGACCAGTAAGGAATATTTTTGGTTTGGAAATGAATTTACAAGTTTACTGTAGTCTATTACGGGTGCAACAGCAGTATGTTTAAGTGTGAAGTACTTAATAGTACATGAGATAGAATAAAAGTATACATAGGGACTGAAGCAATAGTACAGCGGGTAGGGGATTTGCCTTGCACGTGCGCTACCTGAGTTCAACTCTGGGTATGGTCCTCAGAGCATGGCCAAAGTAATTCCTGAGTGCAGAGCCAGAAATAAGCCCTGAACATCTCTGGGGTGACCCCAAAAGGAAAAAATAGAAGAAAAAAAAAGAAGGAAAGAGAGAGAGAGAGAGAGAGAGAGAAAGAGAAAGAAAGAAAGAAAGAAAGAAAGAAAGAAAGAAAGAAAGAAAACGTGCCCATATACCCATAGATTGGTTTGACACGACTCCCCCCCCCCCCAAGGCTTTCCTTAACCTTTTATTTGTAAGGAACACAGTCTGCTAAAGCACAATAAAAATGTAATGCCATGAGGTACTTCTGAATTTTGAATAGATGGTTAGACATATTGTGCATCCAATGTATGTTGCAGAATTAAAGGATTCATCTACTTGGGCAGATAATTGTAGTATAACAATGTTTAGAGAAGAAATATTTTAGGTGCCTACTAGTGTTACTGGGCCTGCTTGAGCAAATCGATGAACAACGGAAGGACAGTGACAGTGACAGTAGTTTAGAATGGTATACAAATGGAGAGACAGAGAGATAATCATTTAATCTGCACAAGAATCCTGTGATGGGATGATATGATTTTCCTGTAAATCGAAGAAACTGAGTCTCTAAAAGTGACAGTGCTAGTAAGTGGCAACGCTGACTCAAGGACTAGCAGTCATCAATAGCATCATGTTTCTTTTCTTTTCTCTTCTTTTCCTTTTTTTTTTAAAGGAATCAATCATCATTTACCCCATTAATTTGACAACACGAAGAAATTTTTGAGCCAGTGTACTGCATTCCCGTAGGAGACCAAAAAAAGAAAGTTATAAGGAATGGAGGCTTTGTGTGAGGAGTTTTATCCAGGACCAATACCCTCCTGGGCACTGATGTTAGTGATGCCACCATCCCCTGGGCTTCACTGGAAGTCTGGGTAAGGAAGTAGAACCTGGCAGTCTGGTGAAAACTGACCCATTTTTAGCTTTGCTCTTCAGTGGTGGAAGCATCCAGAGTGAGCCTGGCCGGGGGAGCCCTGGAGGGGAAGGGCTATCCCTTTGTCATTCTCAGACCCAGGGGATTTCATAACTTGCTTTAGGACATGGCTTTCGTTTTGGGAAACACTAAGATGTGTTTATCTCCCTGTCTGTAACTCGTAGGTTGCCGGCACTGGAGAACTGATCTAAACCAATCCCTCCCACCTACACTGCTACTGCCAGCATATCAGTAAATGACTCTTTTAGAGGAGAGGTGGGAAGAAGAACAAAGGCAGTTTTTGTTTGGTGTTTTTCGCAATTAAGTTGAGGCAAGAGTTTTGGACATGCTTCTTAGACATGAGACTGAAAGGTAACAAACCCCGCAAAGGAGTCCCAGGCATCACAAAAATGGAAGGAGACGCATTAGAAATGGAACTTGGACTTGAATGGCAAAGACCCTCTGTTTTTCTCCCTTTAAACTGTTAATTTTATTCACAGGAGTGAGAGCTGACATCTCACTGTCATTTTGAATGACAGTTCTCTGATAATCAGTGATGACAAGCAATTTTTTTCATGTGCCTGTTGGCTGGCTGGATGAAAAGGTGTTTGTACAGATCTTTCCCCCATTTTGTTTTGTTTGTTTTGGGGGGAGGCACACCAGGCAGTGTTGTTACTCAGGGGCACTGTGCTTGTGAGGGACAGGCCCAAAATGGACCACCACCAGAATTAATTTAGCTTAGCTTAATAGGAACCTGCATTGCAAAGTAACTGGTTTTTCTGCCCCTGAGCAAGGAATTCAGATACAGGTACTCAAAGAGTGGGGGTCAGACCAGATAACTGGATGTCTCTCACAAGACACATGTTGCAAGACCCAGGACTGCCCTAAAAACCAGGACGTTCCTAAGCACTGACGCAAATGCTGATCTTTAAACTATAGGCTAAGAAGTGATGTACCCATAATTGGATTGGTTAGGAAAGTATCTGTTATTACAAATCTATTGGCTATGAAATGCGTGGGCTCTGCTGTAATGGTTGGTGAAGGCCTATATAAGATCTCCTTTGAAGAAGTTCGGGGTCTTCTACCCAACCTGCCAGACCTACGTGTCTGTGTAGGCGGTGGGACCCTGGCTAGCCAGTCTTACAATAAACCCTGCTTGCTGTTTGCAGTCTCTTGAGTCTCTTTGTCATTAAAGGGAGATTTTGATCCATGCCCTAATAGTGCTCAGGGGTTACTCCTGGCCTATGCATTCAGGAATTACTCCCGAGCACAAAGAGAAAGCATATGGGATGCTGAAGATTGAACCCGGGTCAGCTGTGTGCAAGGCAAGTGACCTACCTGCTGAACTATTATTGCTCTGGCCCCCAACCCATATATTTTTTTGATGGAATTATTTTGATGTTGATGTCATTGAGTTTTGTGAGTACTTTGTGTCTAACTTGAGATCATTCGCCAAATATGTGATATGTGACTATTCCCTCCCATTCAGTAGGTTGTTGTTTTACCTTAGTGATGGTGGGAACATGAACTGGCTCAGTCCCTATGTAACAGTAGGAATTTTCCTCAAGAAACTAAGAATCTTTCCCATGTAGGAAGGCTTTATTCCATTCTCAGCACTCCACGGTCCCCTGAGTACCACCAGAAGCACCCCTAAGCATAGAGCTAGAAGCATCCTCTGAAGATTACGAGGAGGCACCAAAACCAAATGAACTAAAACAAAACCAGAACATCAGATGAGTCAACAACTCCTAGATCTCCATCACAAGAGCACAAACACACAGCCAGAAAGAGGTATGTCCATCCACATTCCCCGTACCACTATTTACCACAGCCAAGATCTGTAAACAACCCACGTGCCTAGTGACTGAATGGATAAAAATACGATATGTACATGCAATGCAGTACAATTCAGCTTTAAGGAAAGATTAAGTCTTGGTTTTGCTACATCATGGAAGCAACTTAAAGGAATTGTGGTAAGTGAAATAAGTCAAAAGGGAAAAGACTAAGTGATCACTCACAAAGCAAGGGAATAGACAACACAATGATAACAATCTCTTCCACCCTGACCCAGAACCTGAGCTACCCAGGAGTTGGAGAGTGAATGGGGAGGGTCTTATAGACAGTGGTTAGAAGGATCTTGGCACATAAGGGTGCTTAACTGTAGGATAACATTGTTTTGTTCTTCCTGCATGGCCTCAGGTAGTTTAGGTTTATTGGATGGCTCCCAACACAGTGCTCCCATTCCTGTGTTTATTTGTAACTTTTTTTTTGTGCTCTGTTGACTTGTAAATATTGTTTTTCTCGTCTCCTTAAGTCCTTTGCATAGCTAGTTCAGAGCAATGTCCTTTTGTATGGACACAAGAAGACAGCAAATGCTATGCTTTTTGTAAAATAGGGCTGGAGCGATAGCACAGCAGCAGGGCATTCGCCTTACAAGTGGCCAACATGGCCGACCCGAGTTCGATTCCTCCGCCCCTCTCGGAGAGCCTGGCAAGCTACCGAGAGTATTCGATATGCCAAACACAGTAACAACAAAGTCTCCAATGGAGACGTTACTGGGCCTGCTCGAGCAAATCGACGATCAACGGGAGGGCCTTTACCTTTTGTAAAATGGGAGTTTATTGGTTCTCAGTGATATTTCCCTCCTGGGCTTCTGTTCTCTCGACCTAAGCCTCAGCTGCACTTACTTCCTAGCACCTCCAAAAGCAGGGTCCCGAAGAGGGACTGGATGGAACCAGAGCAAGCAGTAAGCTATGTACTACACTGGCATCGAGATGGGCCTGGCCAAAGTGCCATAATGCTTAACTATAGGTTAAGAGCTTGGTCATGGGCAAATGCTGTCATGATCCAAAAAGTAATAACTAGATTCAGACCTTGCTAGGGTCAGGAAAGATTAATCTGGCCTGAGCACTGTAGTCTGAGTCTGTGGCAAGATGTTCCCAGGAGATCTGCCCTACAAGCCTCAGTGTATCTCTTACTGTGTCCATACAAAAAAAAAACCTAGTATTAAGATTGTTGATAGAGTTATTGGACTGAGGAAAGGAGAAAAACACCTTAAGAGGTATTTTGCCTGTAGCAGTCAGGAAGGGCTTTGGAATACTTCTTAGGTGGTGTTCCCTTTAAACTTGGTGGGCTTTCCCTTTAAACCAGGAAGGGCTTTCTTATGTTGATTTTGCTATCTGACTGAGTATAGTGTGGGCCCAGAGTGCTGTGGAGTTGGAGAGACCTGGAGATAGCTGGAGAGAGTGAGAAAGAGTGGGGTGGCAAAATTGACCTGGGAGACATTAGCAAGGGGGACAGAGGAAGTGTGAGAAGCAGAAGATTCCTCAGTGAGATCGTAGGAAAAGGGGAATGTGAGAAGCAGCTAGCTTACCTCTTCTCACCCTGGTTGTAAAAGTTGTAGGGGGCAGCTCCGGCCAAGCAGGAAAAATGATTTAACTGAGTTAACTAGTTTACAGCAACAGACCTAGAGAAGCTCCTGCAGGAACATAAGGCCAGGAGAGGAATTTCAAAGAAGACCATCACCATTCCCAACCCCCCTGGTAACTGCCTCAGCAACGGACTTTTATCTAGGCAGAAGCCCACATAGGGGCAAGTTGGAGGGACCCTATAAAGGCCACCTTGAACAAAGGAAGGGCTCACATATGCTGCCCGAGCCCATGTGCTGCTTGTGTCCACGTGGCCGAGCACATGTGCTGGCATCTCCCCTCTTGAGATGTGTACTTTGATGCTTTCCTGTCTAGCTGATAAGATGCTTTCTTGATGTTTGGGAACTGGGAATGTTTTCTTAATTGGGAGTATTTGTTTTCTTCATAATTTGCTTTTGTATGCCTTTGTTCACTTTGAACCCTTTGTAAGTTACTTTTGCCTTTGGAATTGTTTTTCTTTGAGCTCCAACCTGACTGCGAAGTCAGTACACCTTGGCCCCAGTTAGCTGGTAACATAAAATCTCGATGAGCGGTCTGCATTCCCGCTTTGTCTCTGAATATTGAGGGGTGGTCTTTGATACTTACAGTAGAAGAAAGTAGAAGAAGAACACAGGAGCAGGTACGTAGAGAGAGAGAGAGAGCCTAGCCTGAGAGGTGGAGCACGCAGAGATGAGCAGGAGAGAAAGGAGGAGACAGGAATGAGGGGCAGTGTGAGGCTAGAATGGGCAGGCACTTGGGGAGAATGGAATAAGCGACATCTGATCAACCAACCAGCTTGGCCCTCGTTTTCTGCACTGTCTGCCCCATGGGAGATAAGGTGGAAGGGCAAGCGGCCCAGGGCCCACCCCGAACACGGACAGCCAGAGGGAGAGTCAGTGGGCCTCTGCCCGGCCGCCCTCTGGATATATTATACGCTTAACTTTGTCCCTCTAAAATATACAAACATTTACATTCTTGTGGACCAATATTACCTCTGCTTTTTTTGTTTTGTTTTGTTTTTAAAGGAAAATGAACTGCTGAGTTCAGATCTGAGAAAGTTCAAGGGTTTTCCTGATATGGAAATTAGCCTACACGGCAAAGCCGTATTCGATATGCCAAACACAGTAACAACTCTCGAAATATTACTGGGCCCACCTGAGCAAATCGATGAACAATGGGAGAACAGCGACAGTGACAGGAGGAAATTAGCAACGAGAGAGCAATGTTTTATTTCAAAGAGCCCAAGCCTAGAGGACCAGAAGCAAAAGGGTCATGGTAGGTGGTCCATATGGGATATAAAGCAGGACACAGTATCTACATCAGGACCAAGGCCAACCAACATGAGAATTTCATTTCTCCATGGATTCCTAATAGCAGGCTGAGGAGTTTGCATAGAACCATGTTTAATGCAATTTTAAACATAAAATAACTGAGCAATCACTAGGTTCAGCTGAGTTAACCTGAAAGCAACTACAGGCAGTCTTCCAGATGAGAACCAGAGGCAAGAAACTACCAGGGCTGGAGTGATAGCATTTGCCTTGCACCCGCCAGGAGTAACCCCTGTGCATTGCCAGGTGTGACCCAAAAAGAAAAAAAGAAAAAAAAACTACCCAGAAGGAACCTTTCAGAGTCAAGAATGTAAAACCACATCCAGCACACTTGATTAACATCACTTATGACAGTGATCTGAGTTTGTGGAGAAGGTGTTTCTAGTCTTTGCCTCAGGGAAAAGGATGAAGTGGGAGGCTTATCAGTGGAAAGAATGACAAAAAGTAAAAATGTAAATTAAGTTGTGCTGTGCTGGAGCTGAATGGAATGAAAGACAATGCTTTGCAGATGTGTAACTTAAAGAATACTAAATACTGACTAAAAGGTGAATGATGGGAGGGCCAGGATCGAAATTCTGTCTTCAGTCAGTGAATCACCATTATCCCCGTTCCTAACTTTCTTCTCCTGTGAAAATCCACAGACACGTGTAATAATGGCCCTGTAGAATCCAAAGAGAAACCAGATCTCTTTCTCCCAGTCTTGTCCTCCTAGTGTTTTACAACAATCTTCACAGCGGATCAGATTTTCCTCCACCAGGACACTGTCCTAACTTTTGGAAACAAAACGACCCCAAGTTTTAGCCCAGCAAGCTACCGAGAGTATTCCGCCCACACAGCAGAGCCTGGCAAGCTACTCATGGCGTATTCAACATGTCAAAACCAGTAACAATTATAGGTCTCATTCTCCTGACCCTGAAAGAGCCTCAAATACGGCAATGTTGGGAAAGACGAGTAAGGAAAGGCTGCTAAAATCTCAGGGCTGGGACGAATGGCGCCCGCTCGAGTAAATTGATGAACAATGGGATGACAGTGATACAGTGAAAATCTGCATCTACATCTGTGCGTCTGGCTCTCTCAGCCCTACCTTTTAGCCCTATGTATAATCAGTCATTTTCTCTCCTAAATGAAGCCTTTCAATCCTCAAGCATCAACTATTTGGGGGTGTGTATGTAGCTTTCCTAGTGCTCAGATAGCAAGGGGGTCCCACCAGTGATTCCTCATCCACCAGGCCAGCACTTCAGCACAAGGATCAGAGGATGTAATGCTGCTCAGGGCCTGCAGTGCCCAGAATTTCCTGGGTCACTCAGTACATTTAGGGCTATACTCAGCAATGGTCTGGGAACTATATGATGCTTTGGATTCAACCAGAATCTGCTGCATGCAAGGCACATTACCCTAACTGCTTTATATCTCTCTGGTCCATCAAACATCAACTATTAATGAAGGCCCTATTGTGTGCCAAACATTTCAACCCCCAGTGTCTTCTCCATGTTCTAGATCTCAGGTCTTTTCCTACCTTTTTGGTTTTCTCTAGGTGCCTGTTCTTTAATCTGTGGTCCGTAGGTTGCAAAAAGAAACCCTCAATAAGAGTAGCAGCATATGAAGCTAACTGTCACTGTCACTGTCCTCCCATTGTTCATCTATTTGCTCGAGCGGGCCCAGTAATGTCTTCATTGTGAGACTTGGTTGTTACTGTGTTTGGCATATCGAATACGTCATGGGGAGCTTGCCAGGCTCTGCCGTGCGGGGGAGATACTCTCGGTAGCTTGCCGGGCTCTCCGAGAGGGGCGGAGGAATCGAACTTGGGTCGGCCATGTTGGCTGAGTGCAAGGCAAACATCCTACCCGCTATGCTATCGCTCCAGTCCGAAGCTAACTGAAACTATAATTTTATACCACCAGATTTAACAAATAAAATGCCACCTCTTTTTCTTGATTGTTTCTGTCTTAGCTATCAGTTAGACTGAGAAATATGTCTTCTATTTCTCCCAGTCTCCTACTGGAAGAAGTTTAAACACTTCTCTAGACCACATTCAGCTTGTTAATGTAGAACGTTCTCTCTCTAAATCTCCACAGCGAGTTTATTTACAAAATTTTTGTATCTACCAAGAAAGTAGTTATGTCTTAAGGAATGCAAGTTAAAAAAATAATGAAGGGATAATTTTAAAAAAGGAATGCAAGTTAGTTTTAATACTTAGAGTTAATTGGCATAATTGGTAAGGGACACAGACTACAAATTGCATTCAAGTGATTATGAAAGGAATTGTTGACCCTTTATTATCAATCAGAATGAGAAGAGAATGCACTTTTTTCCATTCTTAAAAAAAAAACAATTTCAGATAATAAAGGCACCATTAGTTGCGTGCTTCTCATTCATATCATTCCTCTGAGGAAACTTAACCCAGAGGATCGTGGCCCTCCTCCAGAGGACAAGGTTTACAGATGCTAGAGCTGGGCTTTAAGAATGACAAGTGGCAAAAGCTACTGTTTATTAATCCTAGTGGAACCTGCGTGTCAGAATAGTGAATTTAAATGTGGTGATACCTACAAACAGGTCTCTTCCCCACCGATTTAATATTTTCAAACCCAACTAAAGGTTTATTTATTTAGTTAGTTATTTTGGATTTTGGGCTACACCTGTCTGTGTTTAGGGATGACTCCTGGTTCTGTGCTCAGATACCACTCCTGATGGGGCTCATGGGACCCTATAGGGATGACAAGGTAGTTTACTGTCTATATCAGGGAGGGCTGTTTGGAATACAC
Organism: Sorex fumeus; assembly: GCF_029834395.1. Classification (NCBI taxonomy): domain Eukaryota; kingdom Metazoa; phylum Chordata; class Mammalia; order Eulipotyphla; family Soricidae; genus Sorex; species Sorex fumeus. The sequence continues at coordinate 4,625,669 of NW_026606062.1, forward strand.
AGACGACCTGATTGCAGTGTGTGTGTGTGTGTGTGTGTGTGTGTGTGTGTGTGTGTGTGTATGTGTGTGTTACAGGGTGGGTGGCAATTTCATGCAGCCCTGAGTGAACCATTTGGCTGGATCTCAAAGCAAAACTAGACTTAGAGACCTCAGGATCATGAGGAAGTATAGAGTCCTGAAGGTATCTCAAATTGAATTAATTTTTGACACATTTACTGAAGCATATTAACAACATTTGCTAAGTTTAAGCAGAACCTAAGCAGAGTCCTGTTAATTTGTATTTGCCTTTGCCCTCCCTCTCAGCCCCCCTCCCTGCCCCCTCTTCCCCCACTCCCTCCCACCTCTTCCTTCCTTCCTTCCTTCCTTCCTTCCTTCCTTCCTTCCTTCCTTCCTTCCTTCCTTCCTTCCTTCCTTCCTTCCCTCCCTCCCTCCCTCCCTCCCTTCCTTCCTTCCTTGGCTTTTTTGTCTACACCTGGTGATGCTCAGGGGTTACTCCTGGCTTCTGCATTCAGGAATTCCTCCAGGTGGTACTCGGGGCACCATATGCAACACAGGGGATCTAACTCAAGTCAGCCTGCAAGGCAAACGCCGTCCCCCTTGTACCGCGGCTCTGACCCCTATCCTGTCTTTTGTAAACTAGGGGCCCACCGGGTAGGTATCTTGTTTCTGCACACCCCAGGGATCGCGGGGCGCAGACTTGGGTGGCGGCCGCGGGCCCCGAGTATATGGGACCGCCGCGGGGATCAGGCACGGTCCTCCTCCACTCCTCCCTGAGCGGAGACCCCCGACAAATCCCAAGACTGCACCCGAACCCCAAGCAGGAGTTCTCCCCTCCGCTGCGCTCTGACAGCCCGCGGGGCGGGGGATGGGGGAGGGTGGATGGGGGGGGGGGGCTTCCGCGCAGGCGCGCCTGCTGCTGCGCCGGTGTTTGGCCGTTTCCATGGCAACGGGGTTTGTTGCCGGGAAATCCCAGACGCAAACCATGAAGCTCAAGAGCCTTCTGCTCCGTTATTATCCACCAGGTATGGAGAAAACCCTCCCCTTCTCTTTGGACCCTGGGCCAGACAGTGGGGAGCACACTGGGAACTCGGGAGGTTAGGAAGGCGGGGATTCCTCAGTGGGGGCTTCAGGTGCTTCCTACCCAGGGACCTTAAAAATCTTCGAAAGCTCCCTCTGAAAACTATTTTCAATAATTCTAGATGTCTTTAAAAGTTTTGCATGCATTGCTTTCTGGAGAGGCGAGGATGGTGTCTGGAAATCTATAAGGTCTACTGATTTTTATTTTTCAAAACACCAGCTTGAAGTGAAATGAGTCAGAAAGAGAGGGACAGAGTTAGAAGGACTGCATTCATTTGTGGAGTATAAAATAACGTAGTATGGGAGTGATACCTAAGGACAGTAGACACAAGGGCCAGGAAGATTGCTCCACAGTTGGAAGCCTGCCTCATGAGCTGGATGAGAAGGCATCTGGAACAGAGACGGGGTCACTAAGCCAATGATGGTTGGAGAGATTGTTGGGGATGGGAGATGTGTGCTGAAAGTAGACAAAAGGACCAAACATGATGGCCTCTCAGTATCTGTATTGCAAACCATAATGCCCCAGAGTAGAACGAGAGTAAGAGGGAAATTACCATGGAGGCAGGGGGAGAAGTAGGATGTGGGAGGAGGGTATGCTGGGGACATTGGTGGTGGAGAATGTGAACTGGTGGAGGGATGGGTGTTCGATCATTGTATGACTGAAACTCAAACATGAAAGCTTTGTAACTGTATTTTGCGGTGATTCAAAAATAAAAGTAATTAAAAAAACCCACAACACCAGCATGATCAACTGAAATTTCATTTAGTTGATGAAGAAATTAGGGCATACTGGGAGCCCACTCTTGAGTGATGAGTCCAGATTCTATGTACCAGGCACTGCACACACTTATGGAGAACTGCCAAGTTGAGCACTTGGACACTCCATATCATGAGGACGTCATGAAATTGTTCAATGTCACTGAGTTAAATTATGAAATAAACTCACAGGATTCTGTGGCTTTAGAACGGGGAAGCTTGGTCTAGTCCTTTGGTTTGCTTTTCTTGGGACAGGTAAAAGGCAGAACGCTTGGCCTCAGATGGAGAATTCTTATTAAACAATTAAAGACTTGTACAGCAAGTAGATTATCTTTCACATGACTTTTTTGCTTTCCATAACCAACATCCTACATGGTCCTCCAAGCCCACTAGGAGTGATCCCTGAGCTCAGAGACAGGAATAAGCCCTGAGCATCATCAGGTCTGCCCCCCCCCCCCACCCAAACAAAACAAACATAAAACAAAAAAAAAGAGGAAAACAGAAAATCCTGAAAACTCTCCACAAAGAAGCAGATACCCAGTGAAAAGCTTGAATAAGCAGTATAGTATGATTTTTAAAGCAAGGATTGCTCTGAATGGGTAGGATTTAGGAAAAATTTATGTGAGGTGGACTTAAAGAACTTAACATGGGATGCCTCACATCTCCCAGGAAAACTTCCAACTGCTTAGCAGTCCACTTCTCCCCAGAGACATGAAATGGACTTGGGTCTCAGGTATCCCAGTGAATGGCATCATCACTTACCTTTCTGACAGAAACCTGGATCATTCATTATTTCTCTCTGGTGGTGGCTCCCTGTCTGTCTCTGCACCTCCCTCGTCAGCACATCAAGGATTCTGAGGGGCTTGCTCTTCAACCTGTTTGTCTCTCTGTTCCTTTGCTTGCGTCTGCTTCCCTCTTTTCACTCTGGAGAAGCCTGTATTCTCTCTGGATCACACACTCCTCTCTTCCTCTTCCCTCACATCTTTCTAAGTATGTTTCAGTAAAACTATTTGCACACACACACACACACACACACACACACAAAGAATTCTGTGGGCACCACTTCCAGAGTGCTCCATGCAGCCATCAGATTCCCTCCACTTCCGTGACATAGATGTCTCCACCCAAACAGTGTTCAAACCACCTGTCTCCAAACCCTCATCATCATCTTTCTAGAAATGCCACATTTCCTTCTACTTCTGCTATGGCTAGGTTCCTTCAACAATTATCCCACTAGATTCTTGCTATTCACCTTCATTCCCTACATTCTTCCATTGGGGAGCCCATAACTGATATAAGAATGAACACATCTGACATTGAATTAAGAGGCAGAAGCCACCTGCAGGGATCACTCCTTCAGCATCCAAGCTTCCACTTTGGGGAAGTAGAAATTTCAGTTTCAATTGAAGCCACCGTCTCTATATACTCATAGAAAAGAAGTAATAAAGGAGGTTTATTACATACAATTCTCAGATGGGGGTATTTAGGGAGGAGTGTGTGAAGGTAGGGTGCTGTGACTCAGTAAAAGGGAAGTTCTTCCAGGTAAGAGAGCAAGATAGAAAGAACTTATAAGATTGTTGGAGAGTGGGTCACTATTTATTTGTGAAGGTGTGTGTGTGTGGGGGGGGAGTCTCAACTCTGGTTATTTTATTTATTATTGTTGTTATTTTTGCTTTTTGTGCATACCTGGCGATGCACAGAGTTTACTCCTGGCTCTTCACTCAGGAATTACTCCTGGCGGTGCTCGGTGGACCATATGGGATGCTGGGAATCGAACCCGGGTCAGCTGCATGCAAGGCAAATACCTTACCCGCTGTGCTATTGCTCCAGCCCCATCTGAGTGGTTATTTTAAATGGCATCTTGGGCAGATGCAAAATGGAACTTGAGAAAATCCTACAGGGGTTCTTATCTGAGTAAGAGTCTGTGTGTGTGTGTATGTGTGTGTGGGTGTGTGTGTACCACATGGTAAAATGTCTACATAGTGACTCAGGCGTTACACCCACCAACTGCCTCTGGAACCAGGTAATCTCATCAACAGCCAAGACCCAGAGACTATAAAACCCAGCTCCTGGAAGAGAAAAGCACAGAGTCTCCTTCCTCCGCACCTGGCTGTCCTCACCGGGGTCCCTTGGAGGAGGGTGGGTTGAGTTTCCCTCCCTGCCCCTAGCAGAGCCCCCACAGCTGAAAGACCTCCAGTTCCAGCCACAGCAATGCTTAAGACCACTCTCCACACGTTCGGACGAGCCTCACTCATGAAGGAACCGGCAGAGGAACCCAGGTGTGCGGGAACCGGGGCATAGATATCCAAGCCTGCTCGGATTGGGATTGGGCCTACTCCACCCAGATCCCCCATCTTCCAGTATGTAGGCGTTACACTCACCAACTGCCCCTGGCACCGTGTTATCCCGTCAACAGCCAAGGCCCAGAGACTATAAAACCCAGCACCCGGAAGTGCGTGGCTGCATTCCCGGCTGCACTACATCTTCTTATCTAGTTCTTACTCTGGAGAACCTGGGAGGCTACCAAAAGTATCCTGCCCACATGGCAGATTCTGGCAAACTCCCCGTGGCGTATTCAGTAAACCAGTAATAATGATGGGTCTCATTCTCCTGACCCTGAAAGAGACTCGAGTGTGGCACTTTCTAAAATCTCATGCCTGGGATGAAGGAGATTTACTGGTGCCTGCTCGAAGAAATCGATGAACAACAGGATGACAGTGATGACAGTGATGCAGTGATACAGTGACTCAGAAAAACTATTTTCACATCAGAAGTCTGAGTGCCACTCACAGTACACCAGATCTGGACTATGCTGATCATATCTAGAATAAGACCACAATCTGCAGGATTTGGGTTTTGTGCCTTCTAGAACCTTCTTCTCTGCTTACTCTTGTTTCATTAGAGAATTCTGTGGTTAGTCTTTCAAGAATTAAGAGAGATTAATTCACTCCCTGTTGGCTGTCCCTTAATGCTGCCTTCCTACATTGGACTCTAGTCATTGGATTCTATTCATTGCATTTATTCTCATCTGAAAGTCTGTTGTTGACATTGTAAATGTCTGCCTCATCCAAAAAATAAAAAACTGGTGAGCACAGAGATTCATTCTTTGCTTCAGTGTTGTATTTTCCCAGTCCTAGAGGAAATTTTGTGATGCAGGAAACTTCAGTGCTGAGTGATGATGTAGGCAGATGAGTGGGTCTTATAAATGAAGTTGATAAAGGTGTGGCATTTGTGGTGAATAAACATTTAAAATTTCAAAGAGAGCTACTTCTGCACTCCTACAAAAATGGATCTAGACCCTCTTCACTGGAAGATGATCATTTCTAGTTGAAGCTACAAATTTCTCTCCTATCAGAATTCAGAATAAAATAATATAAAAAGATTCTCTATTTGAGGGTCGGGAGTGATAGCACAGTAGGTAGTGTGTTTGCCTTTCATGAGGCTGACCCGGGTTCGATTCCCAGCATCTCATATGGTCCCCTGAGCACTGCCAGTAGTAATTCCTGAGTGCATGAGCCAGGAATAACCCCTGTGCATCGCCGGGTGTCACCCCGAAACAAAAACAACAACACAACAAAAAGATCCTCGATTTGAGAGATGGTGTAGAAGAAATTTTTATTAAAATGTGTAACTTCCTCTCTTAAACATTCTCCAACTTGATTGGCTGTGCTTGAACACAGGACACAGAGGATTTCTGAGGTCAGCTTTCAAATGAACATTTGGTGTTTCCTTCATCCTTTGGCAGGTTAGAAATCCAAGTTTTGGTACCAGAATAACTGACTCTGACCTTAAGAAACAGAAACATGGGCAGTTTTCTTTGATCTATTCAGATATGGGTGAGATAGTAACAATAGTATGAGTTGGTTCACTCACCCTTCCATGTATGTCTTTCCTGTGAGAGTAATCTCTTTGGAAAGAAAACCGCAATATCTGCTCTTCTGTCTTGAACTTACTCTGATCATGTTTTCATCCTCACTGCCCCACACAAACTTACCATTTCAAGATCCCCAATCCCTTCTCATATGGCTAAATCGCTCGCTGCCCCCTCTGTTCTTGTCCCTCTGGCATAACCTGACAACGTGCTGCTGTCACACTATTTGATACCACTATTTTCCTTCTTTGGGCTTCCAGGATACACACTATATATATTTTCACTCCTTCTTGGTCCATCTTGGTGATTTTCCCCCTCTTCTTTCTGAGGGTCTCTTACTTGGAACTGTGCCAGAGTTTCATTAGGACATCTCTGTCCTGGCTACATCCAGATTTTTGGGGGTGAACTCTTCTCTGGAAGGTTGGAGGCCAGCTTTAGTAGTCTTGCATACCTACCTGCCTGTCTGGTGCTTCATTGGATGACCAATGTGCCTCCATCACTATTTCAGTCAGTAGTCATCTTCATTCTCTACTTGCTCACCTGGAAACTTTGGGTTCATAGGGCTGGAGCAATAACACAGCAGGTAGGGCGTTTGCCTTGCACTTGGCCAACCCGGCTGACCCGAGTTCGATTCCTCCACTCCTCTCAGAGAGCCCAGCAAGCTACTGAGAGTATCTCATCCACACGGCAAAGCGTGGCAAGCTACCTGTGACGTCTTCAATATGCCAAACACAGTAACAAGAAGTCTCACATGTGACTGGGCCCACTCGAGAAAATTGATGGACAATGGGAGGACAGTTCTACAGTGCTACAGTGCTTGGTCCATCTTGGTGATTTTCACCCTCTTCTTTCTGAGGATCTCTTACTTGGAAGTATGCCAGAGTTTCATTAGGACATCTCTGTCCTGGCTACATCCAGATTTTTGGGGGTGAACTCTTCTCTGGAAGCTTAAAGGCCAACTGTAGTAGTCTTGTGTATCTACCTGCCTGTCTGGTCCTTCATTGAATGTCCAATGTGTCTCCCTCACTATATCAGTCAGCGATCATCTTCATCCTCTCCATGCTCACATGGAAACCTTGGGCTCATTCTTTTCTCCTTTCATGCACTCCCCATTTCTTTTCATAATGACTCACCTCATCTTCAAGATCCATACAGAATTCAACAGCTTATGTGTCAACCATGGCTTGCATTTTCTGTACCACTGACACCTCCGGCCCTCCCTCTCTTTGTTACTGTGTTTAGCATATCGAATACGTCACATCACTGGTAGCTTGCCAGGCTTTGCTGTGTGGGCGAGATACTCTCGGTAGCTTGCTGGGCTCTCCAAGAGGGGCGGAGTAATGGAACTCAGGCCAGCCGACCCGACCACGTGCTAAGCAAATGCCCTACCCACTGTGCTATGGCTCCAGCCCAAACTTTCTATGACCCACCTTTGTAGAGTTTCCAATTTTCATCCTGACTTCCTCTTTTCCTCCTTTTACCTCCACTCTGCATACTTTAAGTGCTGCCTAGTTTCTGCCACTGGAGTGAAACCTTCAGGAGGGCAGGGACTTTGTTTACTTTGTCAACTACTTTATCTTTGGTCAAGCAGAGAACACTAATGGAAAAGGGGAGGCTCTTATATTTTTGAATAAATGAGTAAATGAATGAATGAATGAATTTATTGAAACTAGTATCTATCAGGCAGAAAGGCACCTAGACATTTTGTGAAATGTGTTCGATGAAGCCTCTTTTTGGTTCACTTTGGCTCTATAAATTCTAAGATTCTACTTGCAATCTTGGATTCCTGTAAGAATTCACACATACTGTTTATAGCTCTTGCCATAATGGTTATCCCATGAGATCATAATTCTTAGCAGGTGAGTCGCTTCATTTTGGAATTCCAGTCTTCGGCGAGCCTTATAATACACAAGTTTCTCAGGTATGACTGAATGAGAAGGTGGGTGTTGCAATAACATTGTCAAAGAGGAAAAACTAGTCGCTCACCACTGAATTATTCCCCGATTACTTTTATTTCTTCTAATATAAAATAATTTTGTTTCACTTCTTAATTCTCTTATTTCAGTTCTCCTGCTTTCTTTTGAACAAAATATATGCTGAACACATTCTTCTTTTAGCATCCACTGAGTTATTCTTCTTCCTAATCTAAATTCCTCTGACTTGTATGAGCAACTGAGTATGTAATAAAGCTAATTGGACACAATGCCTTCCCTTTTTTTTTATCTCGGTTTTATTCATTAATTCGCATGTGACTTAAAACTGCAAAGAGTAGGTGTTGAATGCGTGCTTCTCAGCTGACTCAATTATGACAATCTGTGATTTTCTTTTTAAATCATGTACCACCCCATTGATCTTTGGCCTGGAGGAGCATTAATTAACATTATAATCATTAATTATTAATGTTTAATAGGCATGAATTATACTGGTTAATCTTCTGGACACTTGATGGATTTCTATTTTAATACAATCGGGGTGAGACATATATGTCTCAAATATGTATAGTAACTTAGCTATTTGGTATATTTCAGAATTTTCGGGGTAGAGGCCTCTTATCTAAGTGTTTTGGGATTTGTGACTGTTGTGTAATAGTTTCAACGAGGGGAATTTTGAGCATGCAAGGCACTGTGGGAACAATCACTGAAGAGCCGCAGGTATTTCTTGGCTTGTGTTTGGATCATGTTTGTTTTCTTCCCAGCACACATTAAGTCTCTTGCAAATAATCTTGGGCCTCAGTGAGGAAGTGAGGGGGATATAAGAGGGGCAGGGGTTGTCAACAATATCAAAAGAAAGCAGCTTGGACTACATGTTCTAAATTTTGCATTTTCTAGAGCCATTTCAGTTGCAATCCAACTAATTTTATGGGCATATGGTCTTCTAAACATTTTCCCTCTATTGGACTCTAGGCAGTTGTGAATAAATAAGGCAGACTCTTGGATAACTCTTATTGAAAAAATGAGTAGCAGGGTATCTTAGAACAGTAGATTATGCTTTGTGGATTGTCACGGATTCCTTCCAAACTTTTTCTCAGTTTTGGTTCATTATTTTATTGCCCACTCTTTATATTATTTATGTACTTGGAGATTATTGAAGATATCCTTTCCTCAATAATAGTGCATATTGAGTTCTCATGTATAAACTCCAAACTTGATATTAGAGAATAGGAGAAGAATCACTCCACTCCACTCTTGATAAGAACAGTCTTGAGCTGATGGAACACTGCACATGCCCAGAGACTTTACAAATAGACTTTTGGGCATCTTGACCTTCAAAGTTTTATTCTAATAACTTTGATCCCAATCATTTTTCTTCCTTGTTCTCCATGTTCTTATTTATCTCTTGCTTTGATTTTATTGTAGAAACAAACCTTAATTGTTACCAAATTTTGAGAATTACACAAATGGGTCTGGAGCGATACCACAGCGGTAGGGCGTTCGCCTTACACGCGGCCAACATGGCCAACCCGAGTTCGATTCCTCTGCCCCTCTCGGAGAGCCCGGCAAGCTACCAAGAGTATACGATATGCCAGACACAGTAACAACAAAGTCTCCAATGGAGACGTTACTGGGCCCGCTCGAGCAAATCGACCATCAACGGGAGGGCCTTTACCTTTACCTTTACCTTTACACAAATGGGTAGCTCAGAATGCCTTTCACCCACTGAAGATGTTGTAGCCCCGTGAAGAGAACTGCCTGCCACATTCACCAGCAGCAATTGCTAATACTGAACATTAGCAGTTATTGTAATCTTAATCATCTCCATGAGTAAAAATTATATTCATTATTTTGTTCAACATTTCTCATTTACAAACTAGGAACAATTTTCTCCTTTTTGTTTTATTCATGTAAACATTTGGTGTGCAAAATTTTTCATAATACAGTTGTTTTAGGCATTCAGTGTTCACACACCATCTCACCCCCAGGGCAACCTTCCACCAGTGTTGTTCATTTCCTACCACCTCCTGCCAAATGTACCCCTGTAGCAGTCACAGAATAATTTATTTTATATTGCATATTACAACAAAATGGCAAATGGAATTATAAGAAATTATTATCAAATATAGTTCATAAAATCTGTGAAAATTGTTCTACATCACGATGGTATTATTAAAGTCCTTGTCTGAGGATGTGCTGACATGTTTGGTGCTGGCTAAGCCTTCTGTGCTATTGTTTTCACTTATTGAGCTGAGTGGGTTTCTATGCTACTGTCCCATTTAGTTGTCCGTGCTCCCATTGGACAATCAGTATTGTGTTTTTTTCCCTGCTTTTGCAAATTGAAGTCTTTGTTCATTGCTTTCAAGGTCATTTTTAGAGTTATTTATATCAACTTGTTTAAGCTTTGTATTTATTCATTTGTTTATTTGGTTTTTGGGTCACACTTACTGTATTCAGGGCTTACTTCTAGCTCTGTGCTCTGTGATGGAGATTGAACCCTAGTGGGTTATATGCAAGGCAAGCAGTGATTTTTCCTACACTATTTCCAGCCCAAGGTTTTCACCTTTAGGGGTTTTTGGTTTATTTTGATTTGCTGATTGTTCATTTTCTTTTACTTTGTATGCTACTTTTTTTTCCCTTAAATTTTTATTAGTGAAACACCATGAGGTACAGTTGTAGACTTACAAATTTTTGTGCTTGAGTTTCAGTTATACAATGATCGAGTACCCATCCCTCCACCAGTGCCCATTTCCCACCACCATGGATCCCAGTATCCCTCCCACCCCCCATCCCTCCCATTCCACCCTGCCTCTGTGGCAGGGCATTCCCTTTTGTTCTCTCTCTCTTATTGGGTGTTGTGGTTTGTGAAAGAGGCAATGGGTGACAATCAGGTTTGGTCTATGGTCTACTTTCAGCATGCTTCTCCCATCCTGGTAGGATCCTCCCAACACCCTTTATTTGGTGCTCCCTTCTCTATCTGAGCTGCCTTTTCTGCTAGTATGTGCGGCTGGCCTCAAAGCCATGGAGTAATCCTCCTGGTACTTATCTCAGCTATTTGTCGAAGCTCAAAATGTATTGCAGACAAATATATTTAAAGTTGTTTTTTCTTAAAAAAAAACTGCATCCTTAAAATACTTAAAATTATTCAAAACTGAAATACAGTCACTGCAATCTATTTTCTGTTATCTGGAGAATTTCATATTTTATTTTTAGCATAAAATCTTCAATGGGCTAGAATATCTTTTTACATTGTATGTAAAATTTTATCAGTTTTTTCCAATTTAACTGATTATATCATTATTTATGAATAATCCTACTTTCCCCATACTTTTAAGTTCCTATATATGGGTGAGTTTTATAATGATCACATTTTATATCTTTTATAAAATCTTTTATATCTTTTATAGTCTATTATAGTTGTTTGATAAAACTTCAAATTTCCAAAACAAATTATTTTTAGTTACTTTAAAAACAGATTGATTGACACCTTAATATTGAGTACTTTAGAGAAACACAGAAATGTTTTTCTCCATTTATTGCAAATTCTTTTTTGTCTAGTAGTAAAACTAGGTTTTACACATTTCTTGCCAAATTTATACTGACATGCTTAATATAATTACAAATGTAATTTTCACTCTTAACTGCATAAACCCTTATTAAAGTATGTATTTATTTTTATTTTATTTTGTTTATATACTTCCTGCCACTTCCAGAATTTCTTGGGGATTGAACCTGGGTCTTCTACGTGTGAAGAATGGCTCCAATCCTTTGAACCATCTCCCCAGTCCAATGTAGTCTTTGTTGGTGGTTCTGGTTACATCTGGCAGTGTACAAGAGCTCCTCTTACCTCAGTATTCCAGGGTAGCTCTTGACAGTGTCTGGGGAACCACGTAATGCCAGGCTGGCACCTGTGTCTTCTGCATGCAAAGCATGTGTCAGGCCACTGAGTCATCCTCCATCTAATTTTATTTTTTCTTATGGATTTACTATCCTAGCTTCTGTATCCTGTTTATTTCTCTGAGTCCCCTTAAATCCTTGATAAAGCATGCTCGAGCTCGAGCGGGCCCAGTAACGTCTCCATTGGAGATTTTGTTGTTACTGTGTCTGGCATATCGAATACTCTCGGTAGCTTGCCGGGTTCTCCGAGAGGGGCGGAGGAATCGAACTCGGGTCGGCCATGTTGGCCGCTTGTAAGGCGAACGCCCTACCCGCTGTGCTATCGCTCCAGCTCCTTGATAAAGCATGTATTATATAAATGCATCTTGGAAAATATTTTGATAATTTTGTAATAGCCATATTTGGCTGACAAGTTTAATGTGGTACAAGAAAGAGACCTATTTTCCCCTCTAAGGAAATTAGAATATTATTTGTAGTGACTGACTTTCTAATAAATCCTTTCCCTTCCCTTCCCTTCCCTTCCCTTCCCTTCCCTTCCCTTCCCTTCCCTTCCCTTCCCTTCCCTTCCCTTCCCTTCCCTTCCCTTCTCTTCCTTCCCTCCCTCCCTCACTCTTTCCTTTTTTTCTTTCCTCCTTCCTTCCTTCCTTCCTTCCTTCCTTCCTTCCTTCCTTCCTCCCTTCCTTTCATCTTTATTTCCCTTTTTATTTATTTTTTCTATATCTTTTAATCTTCCTCTCTCTCTCTTTCTCTTTCTTTCTTTCTTTCTTTCTTTCTTTCTTTCTTTCTTTCTTTCTGTAAATTTGCATCTTAGACTATAATTACTATTTAAAGTCCTTGGTATGAAAAATTATTTCTTGAGGAGAAAAATATCAAAGCTCTGCCAAACTAGCTTTTAATTAGGGTCAGTTTGCCTCTTATGTGTATTGGGGTCTAGGTAGTTCTTTGAGGCATTAAAAGCCTCTGGAATGATTTTTCTGTTCCAAAATGTCTCACTTCATTAACAATAACTGCTTCAACAGTTACCTGCTGCATTATGTCAAGCAAGATCATTGAGACTGTACTATGATGAATATTTTCCCATTCTGCAGGGTTTTTTTTTGTTTGTTTCTTTTTTTTAAGTCAGTGGTTTAGATGGTGTCTGATTCAGAGAGAAACCCTGGATCAAAAGCAAGATTAAAGGGGAAGGTCCTGAGCTTGTTGGAAGCTCAGGCAAGACTTCATCACGTCAGGAAAGAATGGAGATCTTTGCTGAAGTTCAACAATTGATCCCTGGAGCCATATTGGTGACTTAAGCCAGAGGTGTGGGTGAATGGAGAGAGGGGGAAACAGGAAGTGAGAAGAAAGTCCCTACATATGAGCTCTAAGGGCCATCAGCATTTACAGATAGGGCAGAGGAGATCAGGAAAAGCAAGTGAAAGGTAACAAAATTGAGAAAAATAAACACATAAAGGTCTCTTGAGGACCAGTTAAGGAAGGAGGGAGCAGGTCAGAACATTGATTCTCTCTGAAAGAACATGTGCTGTGAAGATAAGGAGGGGCCACTGGCTGAAGCGCTGCAGGGTAATCCCCCAATCCCCCCAGACAACCCATCATTAGCCCTGGGTCCCCATAAGCACCACTTGAACATCCCCTGCCTTTCTAATGTCGTGGTAGACACTCAGTGATATTAAGAAGACACAGGAGCACATAGAGTAGTTTAGATGTTGCTAGAAAAGAGAGAAAAGCAAACCCTCCTGAAGACAAAGGCACACAGCATTGCGGGGAAGAGCAAACAGAGAGGAAGGTGGGAGTGCCTGTCAATGCCAGTGTCACTGGCACTGGGATTCAGTCACATCAAGTGTCTGTGGGTGTCTATGAGCCCTCTGTGCATAAACATCACTACTTACTCAGGGAAAAATTCTCCTGGGAGTAGAAAGAAGCATGAATGTTTTCTTTTTCCTCTGGGGAGAAAAGGCATTGATGCAATTTAAATAATACAAAGGAGACCATGAAGGGTCTGTCAAGAAGTTGTAATTGATCTAGAGATGATGCATGATTCCATGATACTTGCCATATGCCAGGTGGTTTACATACATTTTATTTCATCTTCACCAACCTCAGGGGTTCCCCACAAATGAGAAAGTGAGATCTAAGGAGATCACTGATCATGAAGTATGTTGAGATGAAATTCAAACTTGGATTTGCTTGATGCCAAACACAGCTCTTGCTCGACTTACAGTGGGTTCTCATCTTGATAAAGCTAGCACAAGAAAAAGGGTTTTTTTTGTTTGTTTCTTTTTTTTAAAGACAGATGCCAGAATATCTGGGATGTAGCAATTTCAACGTGCACAGTGGAGCAGGAGTCACTTATTTTGTGAGCCTCTGGGTGTTAGTTACATCTTGCCATCACGTTCTGGGATCATTCATCTCCTATGTCAGATCATCAGCCCGGAGAAAGACGACAGTTTAGAGGTTCTAATTCCTACAGGACTGAATAAATAGGTCAAGGCACTGAGCTCCTGTTTTGCATACAGGAGGACAAGGTTTGATCCCTGTCACTGCATGGTCTCTTTTAGCAAGAGACCCATGAACACTTAACTGAGAGTAGTCTTCCAAGCATCAATTAGGTATGAGCTAAAAAGAATAAAGAAATAGATAAGTGAAGGGTTAGGAGGCCGCTGGGTCCAAACCATGTGGTGGTAAAATAATTTACCAGGATCAAGATGGCTTATGCAGAGCAAAGTCAATCTATTGACAGAGTATGCATTGGTCAGACAGACACAGCAGAGAGGCCCTTAAAGAGAGATACTCATCTGGCATACTTCAGGCAGGAAACTTCTGCCCTCTATAGAGTAATCCTTTGTGGGAGCAAGCAGGAGACACATACTCATTTTTTTGGGGGAGGGTAATAAATTGTATACAAAATATTCTTAGCCAGTTACATAAAGAAGATCAGAACTACCTATAATAATCTGGATCAACTATGAAATGTTTCAAGACAATCATAAAAATAATAAAATATGCATAAAATAATTTTAGCCTATCTCAGGATGGGAATAATGCGACCAATTCTAGGAATTTAGGTGACACAGAATGTATGTCCTTCTGGGTCACATTGATAAAGCAGTGGTGTGCCTACGGCAGCTGTAGGAACTGTGAGGCATGTCAGGTGGGGACCTCTAGAACCTCTGGCACAGTTGATTATCTTAGGAAGGAGGGTTTCAGCTTGCCACGCCTTTGAAGTAGGGACTCAAGCTAGACATCTGTTTAGGTGGCTCTTGCTAAACTTCAATAAACAAAGTTCCAATTACGGTTCTTACGAAATGACCTATCACTTCAGCACCATTGTAGAGACAAAGACTTGTGAGTCAAGCCATCACATCTACTGCCTTCTCCACTCTGCTACGTTCCTTCTCAGTCATCCTTTGCTTTTGAAAAGCAAATACAGTGTTTTGACGGATTTCCCAATCTTACCTTTATATGAACTTCTGCTAGAATCTTAGCTGTATATCTAATTATGGTCTAGAGCAGCGACTCTCAGAAATAGTAGATATTGGTTCCAAAAACAGTTTAGTTGTCTCAGCCTTTGCTGATTGGGTCTGCTTTGCTAGTTCGATGCTGCTGAGATTTCCACTCTGCTCCTGCTATTGTTACCTGTAGGGAATGAAGGAATGTTTTCAGTTGGCTGATTCTCACCGGGCGACGTCTTGTGGGTGCCAGCCAAAGACCCTGGTTCTGCTGTGCACGGGTTGGAAAACAGGGACCTTCGAAGCACCTTTTCACTTTGGTGCTTGGTGCTGGAATGGAGTCAGGGACATTCCAGGTCTTCTATGATGTCCCTTCTGCAGATAGGTGGGATTGTCGGCCAATGACCTGTGATGAACTGGGGTCTGGACACACGGGGCCTGGCTGATGTGCCTGCAGAGCCCTAGCCATGGGGAGAGTCGCAGCTGTCAGACGCTGCTAGAGCCCAGTCCAAGCAATCAAGACTGTGTCTGCCTCAGCATCCTTGAAGGGGAAATTGCCTACAGGGTCCAAGTGTTCGAGCAGGATTTGGGAATTCCCATTAGTTCCTGTGTGATGCTTTTCCTCGTCTTTTGGCTATAGAGAACAAGCTTTTGGTCATGTACATATTCTTGGGGGCTTCCAGGCAGCAAGCCCCTCTGGACCTCAGTTTAGGGCTGAATATGAGAAATAAAAAAACTCCAGGGAGCTCATGACATTGCCGTTTTTCAAGTTCGTTCCCTATCCATCTTCCTCTAATCAATGTTCTGATACTGATTGCCAAATCATATCGCTGTATCTTGAACTATTAGGAGAAAAGACCAGGAAACTATAGGTCTCTGCAATCATTGTGGAATATTTCACGTATATTTTAGGTTGAAAATCAAAAACATTAGAGAGAATAAAAGAAATTCTTGAAGTAGTCAGATGCCAAAAATAGACTTTGATAACATTTGTCTCTTTGTGTAGGGATTATGCTGGAATATGAAAAGGGTGGAGAATTAAAGACCAAGTCCATAGATTTGCTTGATCTTGATCCCAGGTAAGCTGGTTCCATAATGCAACAGATTGTCCTATCTGATATATGTGTGTGTGTGTATTTTTAATGAATATATATATTTTTGACACCAGCTCTTTGTGAATGAGCTCCATAAATGTGATGGCACTTCCTGAGATACTTGCCCTGTAGCATTTTATTTCCTAGTTGTTCCTGATGGTTCTGTTGGACAATCTAGTTGAAAGTGGAGGAGAGAGAAGAAAGACCATCAATCTGCTCTGCTTTATTTATTTTAATCTTAAAAACATAAACCTGATAATGTAGACTAGTTTTAGGAAAGGTCTGAAGACAAAGTCCCTCCTGTACTTTGCATCCAGATTGATTTTTCTACGAGGGCACAGGGAAGGACCCACTTCACCCTCTGTGTGGGCCTTTATTTCCTGGGGCCTGGAGCGATAGCACAGCGGGTAGGGTGTTTGCCTTGCATGTGGCGGACCCAGGTTCAATTTCTCCATCCCTCTCGGAGAGCCGGGCAAGCTATCAAGAGTATCCCACCCGCATGGCAGACCCTGGCAAGCTCCTTGTGGCATATTCTATATGCCAAACACAGTAACAACAAGTCTCACAATGGAGACATTACTGGTGCCCGCTCGAGCAAATCAATGAACAATAGGACAGTGACAGTGAGTTATGTTTTGGGGCCACACTTGACTGTTCTTGGGCTTCTTCTTGGCTCTGCTTTCAGGGCTCACCCCTATCAGGAAAGGGCCACCATATAAAGTGCTGGACATCAGACCCAGGTAAGCTGTGTGCAAGGCAAGTGCCCTCCACACTATACTATCCCTCCAGCCTCCCACCCCTAACTGTTTATTATTAACAGTTCAGTTTCTGGGGAGCAGCTGATGAAGCCCACAGGGGAGGTCAAAGGCTATTGGGACATGACCCTGATGACACAGTAGGGTCAGGCCAGAGTAGCTGGGCACTGCTGTGTCTCTGCCAGCTCATAGACAGTGTCCAGAGCAGAACCTGCTGTTTCTTCCTGTTTATGGGGCAGAGACTGCCCAGACTTGTACCTCTTTCTGTTATTCGGTGATGACCCAGGGTCACTTGCCTCCATCCCCTACCCCAGGTTCACATCTGTGGTATAGAAATTTGCCATCTGTAGTTACCTTGTTAACTATGGAGACCCTGGGAATGAGGAGATGGTGTGTCAGAGAATCAGGCACACAGCATGCCAAGACCAACTCACCAACACTGGCCGTAGACTCATAGTCACAAGACAGTTTCTTAAGAAAAGCAAAGGTTAGACAGAGACTCAGGGAGAAGGCCTCGTGCACTAGGAGCACGTGTCGAAGGGGGGTGGGGTATTATCATGACTAGAAGGAAGCTGCTGGCACACTGTCCTTGATGCTCTAAGGCAGAGGCAAGGTTAAAGTATGGCGGACACCCAAAGGTGTGTTTCCCAAATCTCAAGCCACTGGCGCCTGCAGATAAAGGCCAGTTACAGTATGTTATTCTAGAAGAATGTCAGGTTTCCCTGGCAACAGTCCATTCCCATAGAAGTCCGGACCCAGGGCGCTCCCTACAGGCCCAGCAACCTCTAGTGGTCAGGGGGTTGTGCCAGGGAGAACTCCCACAGTCATCAATACGTGAGAGATGGAGAAAGTAGAAACAAGGACCAGAAATGGTCCATGGTTGGAAACCAGCCTCAAGGCCAGGAGTCAGGGGGAAATGGCAATTGTGATAGAGAAGGGACCACTATGATAATGCTGACTGGAAGGGATAGTGCTGGTTGGGAGATGTGTGCTGAAAGTGGATAAAGGACCAAACATGATGGTCTCTCAGTATCTGTATTGAAAACCATAATGCCCAAATGGGGAGATGGAGAGAAAGGGGATGGAGAGAGAGGAAGTGTTCGAGGGAGAGAGAGAGGGAGAGAGAGAGAGAAAACCCCTGCCATAGAGATTAGACGAGGGGCAGGATGGCAAGAGAGAGACTGGGGATGTTGGTGGTGAGAAATGTACACTGGTGGAGGGATTGGGTGTTGGAACATTGACCGAAAACCAATTATAGAAGCTTTGTAACTGTATCTCAAGGTGATTCAATAAAAAGAAACAAAAACCAAACAAACACTGTCCTCCCCTTGTTCATGGATTTGCTTGAGGGGGCCCAGTAATGTCTCCGTTTCAAGACTTGTTACTGTGGCACATTGGGGCTCTCCAAGAGGGGCAGAGGAATAAAATCTGGCTTGGCAGGGCTGTCTGCGTGCAAGGCAAACGCCCTACCGCTGTGCTATGCTGGAGCGATAGCACAGCAGGTAAGGCGTTTGCCTTGCACATAGCCAACATGGCGACCCAGGTTTGATTCCTCTGCCCCTCTTGGAGAGACCGGCAAGCTACTGAGAGTATCTCACCTGCAAGGCAAATCCTGGTATTCGATTTGCCAAAAACAGTAACAAAAAGTCTCACAATTTGTTATGAGACGTTACTGGTGCCCACTCGGGCAAAAGAAAGAAAGAAAGAAAGAAAGAAAGAAAGAAAGAAAGAAAGAAAGAAAGAAAACAAAAAACAAAAGAAAGAAAGAAAGAAAGAAAGAAAGAAAGAAAGAAAGAAAGAAAGACAGCGGCAAAAAAAAAAGGCAAGCTTGTCAGGCTCTCCGAGAGGGGCAGAGGAATCAAACCCGGCTCTACTGGGCTGGCTGCACGCAAGGCAAGACATAAAGAAAAAAGGAATTTAAATCTTGTATACTTTCCATGAGAGAATTCTGCCTTCATGAAAACTGCCAGATAATTCAAGAAATTTCATTGTGTTTTAATTTTTTTTGAATCACCGTAAGATACATAGTTGTAAAGCTGGTCATGATTGGGTTTCAGTCATACAATATTCCAACACCCAACCTTTCACCAGTGTAATTTCCCACCACCAGTGTCCCCAGTTTCCCTCCTACCACCCTGCCTCAAGTCAGTCTCTATGACAGGCACATACATCTCTCTCTCTCTCTCTCTGTCTCTCTCTATCCCTCCCTCCCTCTCTCCCTCCCTCGCTCCTTCCACCTCCCTCCCTCTCTCTCTCTCTCTCTCTCTCTCTCTCTCTCTCCCTCTCTCATGTGCTCAATTGCTTGCTCGTTCTTTCCTTTTGGATATTATGGTTTGCAGTACAGGTACTGAAAGGTTATCATTTATATCCCTTAACAAGAATTTTCAATTTCTTTTTTGAGCATGTCACACTACCCTGATAAAGTAGGGTATCCATGCCCCTTCATGATAAAGATGACAGAGTCAGGAATACCCTCCACAAAGCACTGCGCTCCTTCATGGAGTGAATGCACCTTTTGGCATTAGAGTGAGTAACTGTCCTTTTGGTTGACTTTCAGTACCGATGTCGATGCCTTAGTAGAAGAGATACAGAAAGCAGAGCCTTTAATCACAGCCTCGCGGACAGATCAAGTTAAACTCTTGGTACACAGATTGCAAAATAAACTCACCCAGCACACCAACCACAAGTTCTATCTTTTCAAGGTAATATGTATTTAAAAAAATACTGGTGGGAGCACTTAAGTCTTTACTTGATCCTTTATTAATTGTTGTAAAATTTAAATCATGTTTTCTCTTTCCCTCAATGTTTCACATGGATCTACTGGGAATGTTGCACAGTAACCACTTATTTATTTACTTATTTATTGGCTTTTTGGGTCACACCCAGCAATGCTCTGGGGTTCTTCCTGGCTCTACACTCAGAAATAATTCCCGGTGGTACTCAGGGGACCGTATGGGATGCTGGGAATCGAACCCAGGTCGCCCGCATGCAGGGAAAACACCCTACCTGCAGTACTATCGCTCTAGCCCAAGAACAGTAGCACAGTTATAGCTTATTGATAGAACAAAGGAACTTGAAGCTTTTATTTCTTGAAAGGATAGAAAATAATTTGTAGTAAGTGCATGATCTTTTTTATTAGGATATCTATTAAGGTCATTTTAAGTTAGTCAATTTTTTTTGTTCTTTTGACCACACTCAATGATGCTCAGGGTTTACTCCTGCTTCTGCACCAAGGGATCACTCCTGGTGGACTGGGGGACATTATGGATGCCACAGATTAAACCCAGGTTGACTGCTATAAGGCAAACTCCTTTCCCACTTTGCTATTTCTCCAATACCCAGTAAAAATTTTTTCAGGGTGGGAGAGACATGCTAAAAGTAGTCTATAGACCAAACATGATTGCCACTCAATGGCTCTCTTGCAAAACACAGTACCCAAAAGAAGAGAGAGAGAACAAGGGGGAATGCCCTGCCACAGCGGCGGGGTGGGACGGGGGGGATGAGGGGGTGGGAGGGATGCTAGGACCCGTGGTGGGGGAGGATGGGCACTGGTGGAGGGATGGGTACTTGACCATTGTATAACTGAAACCCAAGCACAAAAAATTTATAAGTCTATAACTGTACCTCATGGTGTTTCACTAATAAAAAAAAGATAAAAAAAATATAGAAATTGTTCTTTCATGTTTTGAACTACCTGTTTCTATGTGAACTTAACAAAACCTCAGATAATTTTTTATTATAATGAAATTGAATATTTTTAGTTTTTTATAGTTTTGGATGAATAAGTTGAAATATCTGTATTCATTTATTTCTTTGAAGAACAACTTTTTATTAACAAATTTAATATTTTTTCTAGAATTGAGTCATAGTCTACTGATTTTTCTTATTAAAATATTTTTATAATAATAATGTGTATATTTTTCATGAACTCATTATTTTTCAGCTGTTACTAAAAATTACAGATCTTTTTTAAATTGTATTCGTCCTTTCAAATTTCTGATTGTCCTCTCGCAATATTTCCAGAAGATGGCACTATTTCACAACAAATTGCTCTATAACTCAAGTCACTGTAATTTATCCTCCAATGGGACAATGGGATCATTTTTGGTAGTGACATGTGATGCTCTTTTTTTTTTCTTTTTGGGTCACACCTGGAGATTCTCAGGGGTTACTCCTGGCTCTGCACTCAGGAATCACTCCTGGCGGTGCTCAGGGGACCATATGGGATGCTGGGAATCAAACCCTGGTCAGCTGCGTGCAAGGCAAATACCTTACCTGCTGTGCCCTGGATATGTGATGCTCTTAATAGTTCTACTGTGGTCCCCAACTGTACTCTTCATATTCAGCAAATTGCTATCTTTAAAGAGATGACCCACTTAAATATGTGCTAGAAAACATATTGGAGCTTTAAATAGAGGTGATTTTAAATAGTAATAGTGACTTTAAATAGTAATAGGTAAAGGTAAAGGTAAAGTCCCTCCCGTTGTTCTTCGATTTGCTCGAGCGGGCCCAGTAACGTCTCCATTGGAGACTTTGTTGTTACTGTGTCTGGCATATCGAATACGTCACGGGGAGCTTGCCAGGCTCTGCCGTGCGGGCGAGATACTCTCGGCAGCTTGCCGGGCTCTCCGAGAGGGGCGGAGGAATCGAACTCAGGTCGGTCATGTTGGCTGCGTGCAAGGCAAACGCCCTACCACTGTGCTATCGCTCCAGCCCAACATGGCCGACTTGAGTTCGATTCCTCCGCCCCTCTCGGAGAGCCCGGCAAGCTGCCGAGAGTGATTTTAAATAGTAATATTGTAAAGTCTTAATTAGAAACATCTTTTCTGTATGCTTTCTTTATAAATACAAAAGGCCATGTGCAATACTTATAATAAAAGCTTATATACCATTATTAAGAACCAATGGGTAGAAAACAAATATATATATTATATATACACACATATATACATATACATATATATAATTATCAAAACTCTCAAGTGCTATTGCGTCTAAATAATAGAAGGTGAAAGGTATTTTCCTTGTTTGCTCAGCTATTCTCTATGTATTAAGTATAATTATGAAAAACTTGAACTTTTTGATGGCTTGGAGCTAACATGAATGAATTAAACTTTCTTTCCTTGAAGGTTCTCCGAGCACACATCCTGCCACTGACTAATGTTGCACTTAACAAATCAGGCTCATGGTAAGGCTCACTTGACTTATGTTAAGGTAAAGGTAAAGGTAAAGGTAAAGGCCCTCCCGTTGATCGTCGATTTTGCTCGAGCGGGCCCAGTAACGTCTCCATTGGAGACTTTGTTGTTACTGTGTCTGGCATATCGAATACTCTCGGTAGCTTGCCGGGCTCTCCGAGAGGGGCGGAGGAATCGAACTCGGGTCGGCCATGTTGGCCGCGTGTAAGGCGAACGCCCTACCTGCTGTGCTAAATGTTAAGAGAAGATTTTAAAATTATTTTAGAAAAAAAAGGAGAGATAAATGAACAGAAGGCTCGTTGATTTCCCACCTACCTCTATCCCCATGCATGACCTTCCTCACTGTCACATCTTTGCTGCAGTTCTCGTACCTAAGTGGACACACTCTCATCTCTCAAAGTTCATAGAGTGCAAGAGGGTTCACCCTTGATTGTCTCCTTTCTGTGGATTGATGGGCATCTACATTCAAGTGCTGGGGATGTTCTACACATACGCCAATGGTTCCCTATGCTTGTGGCCTAATGATGCAACAGCTGTTCTTGTGTATCTTCTGTTTGCCATGGTAACATCATTTCTTATTGCGCTTGATTTGGCCTGATGCTGTTTTGTGCATCACGAATCTATGGCTGGTATAGCCGGGGAGAGAGTGACTGACCTAGAAATGAAAGGAGAAGTGATTGGGTCTTTGAAAGTGGACAATGGAAGATGGCAGTGTTGCCAGTTAGACTACTTCCATCCCAGCTGAACTATAGTCTCAAACAACAGCCAAGTGACAGGAATGCAAAAGGATTCTTTCATCTTGTTGATAGAGTCGGTCAAACACGTGTTTAGTTACTGTTTTTCACAGCTGGACCAGTTGCATTTCTATAAACAGTGTATTAAAGGTTAAGGAATAAAAACATTTGTGATTTTTGCAAGGCTGTAGAGATAGCACAACAGGTAGGGCATTTGCCTTGCACATGGCCGACCTAGGTTCTATTCCTCTGCCCCTCTCGGAGAGCAGGCAAACTACCGAGAGTATCATGACCACACAGCAGAAACTGGCATGCTCCCTGTGGCATATTAGATATGCCAAAAACATTAACAACAAGTTTCATAATGGAGACATTATTGGTGCCCGCTCAAGCAAATTGATGAACAATGGGAGGACAGGGTTACAGTGCTACAGTATTTTTGCAAGAAGTTGGCATTAGGTATATGACCTGCTTATTCCTCTCATTTCAATACCCTGCTGAAATTTGTTTTGTTTTGTTTTGTGGCCACAAACAATGGTGCATAGGGTCTGTTCTCCAGGCAGCCTTTGGGTACCATATGGGGTTCTGGGTATCGAATGCCCTTCCTGCTGTACTTTCTCTCTGGCCTTAATCTGCTGAATTTTAAGAGTAAAACAGGTCCTGTTCCTCTCTATTCTAACCTGAATTTTCTTTAATATTTGTGATATACTGAAATCTGCATGAATTTTATAGAGACTGCTGAGTCATATACAAAGTTTCACTAAGATATTTAAAGAATATATAAGGGCTGGAGCGATAGCACAGCGGTAGGGCGTTTGCCTTGCACGCAACCAACATGGCCAACCCGAGTTCGATTCCTCCGCCCCTCTCGGAGAGCCTGGCAAGCTACGAGAGTATCTTGCCCGCACGGCAGAGCCTGGCAAGCTCCCCATGACGTATTCGATATGCCAAACACAGTAACAACAAAGTCTCCAATGGAGACGTTACTGGGCCTGCTCGAGCAAATTGACAAACAACGGGAGGAAAAGAAAATAAGATGCTGTTATCTGACTTTTAAAATATTGGATGTAGTAGAATTAAGTCCCAGTTAATCAGTCCACTGCTAAATATTTGTGACCATTTATTAGTGTCCCAGGTATTGTTCCAGGTCCTGGTGATGGTCGTCATGGTAAACTAGATGAGTAGAAGGATTATGTGCCTTAAACAAACAGCCCAACTCTGCAGAGATAAGCACAAAGGTGCCCATAGCTGGTGTGGGTATGTTTTAGGGGAAAGTTGAGGTCTCCGAGGTAGTTGTGGCTGCTGATGGCTTTATATACCTTGAGCAGAAGATTGAATTTTTCTCTGACTGGCTCAGAAACCTTTAGAGGAAGGTTTCAAAAGGAACACTAGGTTCTTAGAGGAAATTTAGAAGGCTGATAGACTAAGAATCATTAGAAAGTAGTTTCATGTATTGAGGAAAAAGATGGAGGTTGTGGAGCTCCTAGAAATATATTTTTTTGAGATTTTCAGGTAGAATTTCAGAAGACACATGTGGGATGGAAGGGACAGAATGGAGTTGTGGAGGGCGCTGTCACTTTCTGGTCAGGCCCCTTTTAGAAGTGAGTATCAAGATGAGTTTGTTTCAGAAAATGTTCTTGATCACCAAGGTTATTTATTTATTTATTTATTTATTTTGCTTTTTGGGATCATGCCCTGTGATGCTCAGAGGTTACTCCTGGCTTTGCAGTCAGGAACCACTCCTGGCAGTGCTCGGGGGACCATATGGGATGCCAGGAATTGAACCTGGGTCGGCCACGTGCAAGGCAAACACCTACCTGCTGTGCTATTGCTCCAGCCCCCAACACCACCAATGTTATTTAAATGATCTGATTTATACCCTGCAAACGGTTGCTGGTGGAATGGCTCTTTATTTCATGAGTTCGTTTGGCATCTGTGCTCAATTCTTTTGTGTGTGATTTTTTTTTTTTGTGAGAAGATGTGTATACTTATCCCAGTTGAACTGTTTGTTTGAATACACTATTTCCATGGCCCTACCATTGATCATCGATTTGCTCGAGCGGGCCCAGTAACGTCTCCATTGGAGACTTTGTTGTTACTGTGTCTGGCATATCCAATACTCTCGGTAGCTTGCCGGGCTCTCCGAGAGGGGCGGAGGAATCGAACTCGGGTCGGCCATGTTGGCCGCTTGTAAGGCAAACGCCCTACCCGCTGTGCTGCAAAAGGTAAAATAGGTGGGGCCTTATTCCTGCCAGGTTAAAAAAAAAATTGAACTGTTTGTTAACACACTGCTGTTCTTGCCTTGTAATTGAGTTCTCTTGTTTGTGTTAGCTTTATCACAGGGAGCTATGATCGGACATGCAAAGTGTGGGACACAGCCTCTGGCGAGGAGCTCCACACTCTGGAGGGGCACAGGAACGTGGTCTACGCCATAGCATTCAACAATCCCTATGGGTGAGAGAAGCCTCTCTCTTTCCTTTATTCTTTAAGCCTCTCTCCATATTTATACTTTTTTTCTTTCCTCTCTGGGGAACTCAGGTCAGCCATGTTGGCTGCGTGCAAGGCAAACGCCCTACCGCTGTGCTATCGCTCCAGCCCAAGCTCCCTGTGACGTATTGGATATGCCAAACACAGTAACAACGAAGTCTCCAATGGAGACGTTATTGGGCCCGCTCGAGCAAATCGATGATCAACGGGAGGGCCTTTACCTTTACCTTTACCTCTGGGGAAGGGAAAGGAGAAGATAGCTAAAATGTAGTGAGTGCTCAATGCATGATTTGGAAGTCTTCTGAACATGCCCTTCACTGCTCAAAGGAGCTTTGGGTTAGATGATGTGTGCTGAAAGTGGATAAAGAAACAAACATGATGGCCTCTCAGTATCTGTATTGCAAACTATAATGCCGAGAGAGAGAGAGAGAGAGAGAGAGAGAGAGAGAGAGAGAGAGAGAGAAATTGTCTGCCATAGAGGCAGTGGGAGGGGTGGGATGGGGTGTCCACTGGGGACATTGGTGGTGGAAAATGTTCACTGGTGGAGGGATAAGTGTTCGATCATTGTAGGAGTGAAACTAAAACATGAAAGTGCTGTAACTGTAGCTCACAGTGATTCAATAAAAGTCACATTGTATGACTGTCATCCTGTTGGTCATTGATTGCCTTGAGCAGGCCCCAGTAACGTCTCCTTTGTCCTAGCCCTGAGATTTTAAAAAGTGCCACATTAAAGGCTCTTTCAGGGTCAGGAGAATGAGACCCATCATTGTTACTGGTTTTTGGCATACTGAATACGCCACAGGGAGTTTGCCAGACTCTGCCGTGTGAGCAGAATACTTTTGGTAGCCTGCCAGTTTCTCCAGAGTAAGAACTAGATGATAACATGCGTGAGGGTCGTCCTCCAAGGGGCCCCGGTGAGGACAGCCAGGTGTGGAGGCAGGAGAATCTGTCCTCACCAAGGCCCCTTGGAGGAGGGTGGGTTGAGTTTCCCTCCCCACCCTGAGCAGAGCCCCGGCAGCTGAAGACCTCCGGTTCCAGCCACAGCCATGCTTAAGACCACTCTCCACACTTTCGGACGAGCCTCATGCATGAAGGAACTGGCTGAGGAACCCAGGTGTGCAGGACCCGGGGCATAGATCTCCAAGCCTGCTCGGATTGGGACTGGGCCTCCTCCACCCAGATCCCCCATCTTCCAGTATGTAGGCGTTACATCCACCATCAATAAAAAAATAAATTAATTAAATAAAACAGAGTTTGAATCCTCTTCCAGGATCTTGCAGTAACAATGAGACAGATAGACTTAAGCAAGCCTGTCTTTGGGATGCTCTAGCACTGATGTTTATAGCAGCAGAATATTCTTAGAAGTTAACTTAAAATATCACCAGGTGGGACAAAAACACGTGTATATAGGAGCATACTGAAGAGCTAAATAGTACAATAGACACAGTGTAAAATCATCTTCTGGCTTAACCAGATCAGATTAACTAAATATTTTCTACTTATCATTTTTGCTTATCACATGAATGACACTCATGATATCCTAAATATTTATTTTTAATTTTATTTTTCCTATCAAAGTATAGTATACCAAACTTCTTTTCATACTGGTTCAGTTATGAGCTAAACAAAATTTCATTGTCTTTATCAACAATTGCTAATGTTGGGCATGATTACAATGATAATTATGTAATTTAATAGGTGTTTTAATTAAATTCTGCTTAAATTCATGACATTGGAGGGTGAAAATAAAATTAAAAAATAAGGTAATTATTTGAAAAAATATCTTGTTAGATGAAGCTGAGATCATTATGAAAGTTAGAAAATATTTTGTAAAAATTTAGAAAAATTCTGCTTGGTTGTTCTTGGAAAATAATTTATTTAAAATAGCATTTCATTAAAAACTTGGACCGGTCTTTTTGCCTCCTCCTCCCAGTTTGGAAATTACTTTGGTTGAACATGACTTCTGTAAGACAGATAATGAACTCCAATTAGCTGACCCATAGTCCAAAATAAAAAGATCATAGTTTACTGTCAAAAGATTCTTAATAACTACATTTTGCACCAGTTTGAGTAAAAAAAAACTAAACATTTATCTTTTCCTATTATTTCCCACTTTCACTGGCTTTTTGCATTAACCATGCTGGTACAATAAAGATGATTCTTTTTCTGCTGTGTTAAGATGACTAGAACAAAACAGTCAATCACCAAAAACTAAGAGGAGATAGAGTCTGATAATTTCTTCTAACTAACATCTTTAAGGATGGTCTGAAGTTAAAGTGGATGTTTGAAAAAGAAAGTGTGAGGAATAGAGAGAGACTAGTAGTTCTGATTTAGGCAGAGCATTGTCAAGTGCATTCATGGTTATCCACCTAGCAAACATTAAGAAACATAAATACTCGCAATCAGAGCATTTCACGGCATTCAGCCTCTGTCCTGAAGGAATGAATTGCTATGAAAGGTTTGTGGACAAAAGAATGGCACAATGAAAAGGCTATTTTAGGATTGTTTTGCAGAGAGAAAGGATTATAGGTTTTGTGGTAGGACACCAACAGGGGACAAGATAATTAGCTATGAGACAGACACAATAATTCTTGCCATGACAGAAATTTAGTCTAGAATGATGACAGAGGCAATGGGAGTTTCATAACATTTTAATAGACATAGAATAGAACTTTTATACCAGAAAATTAAAAAAAATATTGAAGTCTAGGTTTTTATATCCTGCATTTTATATCATATATTTAAAAATGCAATATTCTTTCAAAGCACATTGTGATGGACAATAAAGTTAATTGCTATAATAAAATAATCATATATGCAAAATAAATTACAGAAATTTTAAGTTTGATATATGCACCTTTACATCATAGAAAATACCGTTTCCCTTTTTCTTTTTTAATAAAAACTGAACAATTTTATTTTTGTTTAGGCACTGTGGTTTACAGTACTGTTAATGGTAGAGTGTCTTGAATGAATCCTTCTAGCACCACCGCCCCCACTAGACCATCCACTTCCTTCCACCATTGTTCAAGTGTCCCCCCTCCCCCCATTCTATGCCCTCTGCATTCTTCACAACCCCCCTCCCCCAATCTCACTGCCTCCTGTCCTGGTAAGTTTCCTACTGAAGACCAGTTTGCATGATCTCTATTTCTGTTGCCTTTAGATATTTGTTATTACCCTACTCTGTTTCTTTATATTTCATATGTGAGAGAGATCATTCTGTTCACGTCCCTATATTTCTCTCTAACTTCATTCATATGATATTCTCCAGATCTATCCATGTAGTAGCCAGTTGTGTGCTTCTATTATTAATTTTTATAGCTGAGTAGTATTCCATTGTACAGATGAACCATAGTTTATCCAGTCATCTGTTCTTGGACACTTGGGATGTTTCCAGTCTGCAGTGAACATAGGGGTGCCTATGTCCTCGTGCCTATGTCTTTTCTAAATAGAGATTTTGGGTCTTTGGATAAATTCTGAGAAGGAAATTGCTGGTCATATGGGAATTTAATTCCTAGTTTTCTGTCAAGTGTCCATATTGCTTTCCAAAAAGTTTGGACCAATCAACATTCCAACCAGCAGTGAAGGAGGTTCCTCCCACCCTGCATTCATACCAACACTGGCTGTTTTGTTCTTTGTGATGTGTGCCACTCTCACTAAGTTGGTATCTCATTTACATTGTATTTTTCTAATAAATGATTCTGAGCATTCCCATATACTGTTGACTATCTGCAAGTCGTCTTTGCGGAAGTTTTTGTTCATCTACTTGCAATTCCCAAACCCCAACCATTTTTTGATGGGGTTGACACTTTTCTTTTCTCTTTAAGATTCTACCAGTGCTTTACATATCTTGGATATTAACACCTTATCAGATTAGTGGTGGACAAATAATTTCTCCCAGTCTCTGGTGATCATTTCTTTTGCAATGCAGAAGCTTCTGAGTTTAATGTAACCCCAAATTTTCATCTTTGCTTCCTGTAGCTTGGCCAAGGACATTATTGACAAATTGAAGAAGCCTCTAGATGCAGTGCCTTGAAGTTTTCCTCCTATGTTTTCCACAATATAATCTCTGAATTCTGGGCTGCTATATGTGTCTTTAGTCCAATTTTGTGCTCGGTATTAGGGATCTGAAGTCTTTTTTTTTCCTTTTTCATGTGACTCACCAATTTTCCAAAAACTATTTGTCAAAGAGGCTTTGTTCCACTTTATATTTTTTACTACTTTGTAAAAGACTGGGCTTGAGCCATAGCACAGCGGGTAGGGCGTTTGCCTTGTACACGGCTGAACTGGGTTTGATTCATCCATCCCTTTCGGAGAGCCCGGCAAGCTACCGAGAGTATCTCACCCGCGCAGCAGAGCCTGGCAAGATCCCCATGGTGTATTTGATATGCCAAAAATAGTAACAACCAGTCTAATAATGTAGATGTTACTAGTACCTGCTCAAGCAAATTGATGAACAATGGGAGGACAGTGCTATAGTGCTATAGTAAAAGATGAACTCTCCAGATGCCTGAGGATCTATCTCTGAACTCTCAATTCCATTCCATTAGTCTTAGAGTCTACCCTTATCCATCTACCACATTGTTTTGATTACTACAGCATTATAGTATTGCTTGAAGTTGGAGAAAGAGCAATTTCCCATTTCTTTTTTTCTAGGATGACTTTAGCTATGTGGGGGAATAGAATTTATTATTCCATATAAGTTCAACAGTGTGTTGCTTCTGTCTTTACAAAATGGCCTGGGTATTTTCAGAGGAACTGCATTGAATCTATATGATGCTTTGAGCAAGGTTGTCATTTTGACAATATCTGTCCTTCTGACCCATGAACAGGAGACTGTTTCCATTTCCACATGTGTTCTTTTACTTTCTTTGGTCATAATTTACAGTTTTCTTTGTATAAATTTTTAACCTCTTTTGTTAAGTTGGTATTTGATTTTCTGAGGTAGAATTGAGAATGCTTTGGGTTTTTAATCTTCCTCTTTTACTGTATGATATAAAAGTGCCGTGGATTTCTGCAGAATGATGCTGTGTGATCTTATTATTTCTAGGAACTTTTATAAACTTGAGTCTTTAGTTTTCTAGTCCAGTATCATATCATCTGCATGTAGTGAGTTTGTCTTTTTTTTCCATCAGGGGGCCCTTTCTATTTCTGTCTTGCTTGGACCTTAATTTTGATTGTACCTTATTACACATAATGAAGGGAGAGAAAAAAATTATTGTAGATGTTATTACTAACAGATTCCTAGTTTAATTGCAATCCTATTTAATGAAGGTTGGAAGCTCTTTCTTTATAATATAATGCCATGTATTTTCACAGTATGCTTAACACACTAGCGATATTTTTAATGTTTGTCTGAGAACTTAGGAATGGGAGGAACACTCCTTACTTTTTGGACCTTCTACTGAGATTCTGTCTGTAGTCCTGAAGAAAAAGTGGCTTATTGAATGACACACAGTTTGATGATTTGTTAATGGACAAAAGGAGGGATTTTCACTGGATTTGGGGGCTCTGGGGTTTTGGCTGAGTGAGTTTAAATGATCCACAAAAAGAAAAAATTAAACAGGAAGGTGGTGTGTGAGAGAGATAAATGAGAGACTGAGGTGTGTGTGTGTGTGTGTGTGTGTGTGTGTATGTGTGTGTGCATTTCTTTGTGTGAGAGAGAGACAGAAATGTAGAGAGAGAATATCATCTCAGTGTTTATGTGGTATGCACATAAGATCAGAATTAAGACTTTGATTCAATAAATCATTATAAAAGGTATTGAACTTACTATATTTAATAATGTTACAATGTGTCACAGTGAAATAGATAATAAATGATAAATGACAAATTGATCAGGAAACGATTGTGACTTAAGATCACATGAGGGGCTTTAAAAAGAGAAGTAGAGTGAAGAACATGGAGGAAGAGCTCAGAGGATTTTCACTGTGTCTTGAGCAGGGTTGAAAGTCCTCAGCAGCTGATAGGATATGCCTTAGGGTGGGATGCCAAAGGAGAAATCCAGGATAGCGTCTGTGTGGAGAAGCAGCCTTGAGTTAGAATTGGTGGGTAGACATTTCTCTGAGCAGCATTCTGAAACATGCCCAGGAAGGACCTTGTTGTTTCCAGCTACCAGAGCAATACTGAGTGGGTGTTCTGAGAAGAAAGGGGGAAGCAAAGTGTCAGTGTCAGTGTAGAAAAATATGCAGTGCTGCAAATTAATCATTTTTTTTGGAATTTGTATTTTGGGTACACTTTACTTCTGAAAAATAAACATTGCATTGTACATGATGGACCAGCTAGGTTAACATTTCCTTTCTAAATTTTGAGGCGCTGGGGATCAAACTCAGGACCTCACAGAATACAAATGTTCTTACCATTGAGCAACAAACCTTGGGCCCCGAGCGAACACTTTGATGACTTTATTATGCAAGTAATAGTTATGGATGGAGATAAAAATATTTGGATAGTAGGGTTCAATTCCTCTGCTCCTCTCAGAGAGCCTGGCAAGCTACCAAGAGTATCTCACCCGCATGGCAAAACTACCCGTGACTTATTTGATATGCCAAACACAGTAACAACAAGTCTCACAATGGAAATGTTACTGGGCCCACTCGAACAAACAGGAGGACAGTGACAGTGACAGTGACAGTGGAAAGTGGGTCAAAGATAAAGCAAGCTCTGGACAACTATCCTCTTTATTATCAACACTGAATCACCGTGAGGTACAGTTACAGACTTACAAACTTTCGTGCTCGTGTTTCAGTCATACAATGATCCAATACCCATCCCTTTACCAGTGCCTATTCTCCGCCACCAATGATCCCAGTATCCCTTCTACCATTCCCACCCCATCACCCCATACCCACCCTGCCTCTGAGGTAGGGCATTACCTTTTGTTCTCTCTTTCCTTTTGGGTGTTGTAGTTTGCAGTAGAGGCATTGAGTGAGTGGCCATTGTTTTCGATCTATAGTCTACATTCGGCTTGCATCTCCCAACCCTAGCGAGCTGGTCCTCCAAATAGAAGGACCTCTAATTTTAAAGGAAATGGGTTTTTTCTCCTATCTCCTCTTTACATGCTGTTCTTATTCAATGAACTTAGCATCACTCGAAGTGGTATTATTTTTCTAAGTAGATACTTCCTGTTTAATGTACTTAGACCTTAACTAGCCATATTGTTAGATTTTTATCTCTTATTATCTTTTCATTTCCATTCATTCAAAATAAAAAAATGTTCTTTTTCCAGTTGTCCTGATAATAAAATGTCTCTGTGTTTATAGAAGTCATTACACTTTGTTTTCAGCTGTTGAAAATTTTCTCAATGTAAAATTATTTTTCTGTATTTATTTGCCTGTTAAAATTAACCACGAATTGATATAAGGTAAAAAAACCCTCAAAATTATACAAATAACCTTATGCCATTGAAATATTAGACCTTTACTTTTTATAATCTAGTTAAAAATCAGGTTTCTTATTATTTTAAAAGTAAATTTCAATAGTGTCCTATGTATTAACATAGCTTGTTTTCTTTCATATGTCATATACTTTGAATTTTTAAACCCAATTTTTTTTTAATCTTAGTGACAAAATTGCCACTGGGTCCTTTGATAAGACCTGTAAACTATGGAGTGTAGAAACAGGAAAATGCTACCATACATTTCGTGGCCATACAGCAGAAATAGTGAGTATATTTATTAGCGATATCTTATTGTGCTCTGTTAAATCACCATGAATTGCAAAATTATTCATGAGTGAATTTCAAGTGTGCAATGTTGCAACACCCATTCCTTCACCAGTGTCACTATCTTCCACCAGTATCCCCAGTTTCCCGCCCACTTCCCAACCTAAATCTCTTTGGCAGGCACTTTTTCCTCCTTTTTCCCCTCCTTTTAAGCAATGTGTTTATGATGCTGTTGCTGGTAGGGTCTCATGCATATCACTTTGCCTCCTTTCAGCATCCCTTCCTCCTCCAGAGTGACCACCTCCCCCACCATTATCATAATGTTCTCATCCCTGAACTCTCCTACACAACTCCCAACCCCACCCCAGTGGCAAGGTTCTTACCGAACACCAGTTTTCATGAACTTTATTTCTATTGTCTTTGGGCATGTGTTATTCCCTTCCTATGTTTCTTTATATTCCATATATGAAAGAGGTCTTTCTTTGTCTGCCCTCCCCTTGATTAATTTTACTCAGTATGTTTCTTTCCCTATCTATCCACATAACAGCAAAATTGGGTGACTTTGTTTTTTTTTTTTTGTTATGGATGAGTAGTGTTCCATTGTGTATATGTACTGCAGTTTGTTTTTTTATCCAGTTATCTATCGAAATCATTGGAGTCTGGGGAGTATAGTATAAATGCTTTTAGAAACAACAACAATAATTTTTTTCTCTTTTTAAATTGACTCTATTTCCAAGACAGTTCACAGTAAATTTGAGTAGAAGATGGAGCTTCCTCAGAAAGTTTCCCCTTTCCGGAAACATGCCTCTGAACCCCCACCCCCCAACAGGATGCTGCATTTGTTACAATTGATGGGCCTGTAGGGATGCTTTCACAAGGACCAGCATGCTTTCACAAGGACCAGAGCTGCTGATTTTTAAGGATCCTGTTATAGACTACTGGTTCTATTTGTAATTTAATTTGTTTTATAGTCTATGTTTTATGTGGTGGACTCAGTATAATTTATATGGTGGTCTCAATATAATTTACAAACCACTCTCCAGTACAATTTCCAAACGAACTTTTTCTTTTTCACTGGCTTGCCTTTAAAGGGCTAACTAAATGAGTCTTAATCAAGCTCTTAAAATAGCTTTGCAAAAAGCCTTTTTATATCAAGTGAAATATTTACATTAATCGTTTTCTGGCTATCATAGGAGCTCAAATTTGCATAAGCAATTTGATGCTCTAAATAGTTTTCATTTCTATTGGATAGCCCTTGCCCTTTGCCCACTCTACATTACATCTTATAGCAATTATTGAGATAATTGGCACCCTTTCAGGAAAAAAATGATAGCTTTTAAATATAAACAGATTATTCTAGGAGTGCATTTTATATTCATTCTTCAGATTCATGATATCCAGCAGTAGCTTCTTCTAAGCTCAAGGTAATTTGCTAGACACTAGGGCAACTGCAGTGAAAAATTCTAACTAATCTTTAACGACATTGTGTACGTGAATAAGGTCCTATGTTTTTGCATATGTTAGCTTGATTGTGCCTCATACCATACTGAAGAGGTAGATATTTTTGGTATTTTACAGGTGAGCATATTGAGGCATAAAGAGCTCAAGTAGCTTGTCCAAGATGATAAGGTAGACATAGTTCTCATTTTTTTTTTTTGCTTTTTTGGGTCACACCCGGCAATGGTCAGGGTTACTCCTGGCTCTTGCACTCAGGAATCACTCCTGGCGGTGCTCGGGGGACCATATGGGATGCTGGGAATCGAACCCGTGTTGGCCATGTTGGCTGCGTGCAAGGCAAACGCCTTACCTGCTGTGCTATCGCTCCAGCCCCTAGTTATCATTCTTGTGGAAGATCATGTTCTCATTCTCCCTTCAATTAAAAAAATGTTTATTTCTAAATAGTTCCTTGGTTCCTAATAGTTTTACAGTCAGTAACATAAATAGCCAAATATTTGCCAAATATCAACGGTGTGAGATAGAAAATGCTACCAGGCATTGTTGTTAGCCTTCCGGGATTTCACAATTTAGTAGACAAAGTAGATTGAGTAAGTTTAAAGGTGTATCACAGGTGTACTAGAAATTAGGAGGGGAGCCATCAAGTCTATTTGGCAGTGAGTGATGGTAAGCTATTTTTCCCACAAAATTTGGTTGCAAAGGGAGAAAGAATAGCTAAAACTGGGAACTTAAGATTATTAAAGACTTAGTTTTTATATTGAAAAAAATGTAAGCATATTTATAGGTCATTGATAAGCACCTAGATGAGAAGAAAGGGAAAGTTAATGGGAACATCTTTCCTCCAAGTTCAAGGAGAGGGAGGAAGCATCTTAAAATAGAAGAGTCCTCTGAGTATGAGACAGAAGGAAAGGTCAGTGAGGGTCAGTCGAGGAATTTCCTGGTTGGGAGGTGAAATTTCTCAGGGAGGTAGTCAGAGATCAGGCTATTCATAGAGGATAAATGAAGGTAGGGGTGGAGGGAGGATCGTGGTAGAGCCAATGAGCTGAAAGCAAGTTGATCAAAGAAGGGCATGATATCAAGTAGCAGACAATAGAGGACAGAGGCATGAATGAACTCCAGTAGTACTTTGCTAAGCAGTTTTCCTAAACTATTCACTAGGTAATGGAGTAGAGTGTGAGTGAGTGAGTGGGTAAAATTCCAGCTTGGTCTCTCTTAAATCTTGGTAGGAGTTTTCTGGAGGGTTACATTGTACTAAAAGGACTGAGAGTTATCAGGATGCTTGGAGGGGTGTTTCTAAGGTATCAGTTAAACGGGGATAAAGACCATGAGAAAAAGAATGTTTCTTAATGAGGTGAAAGATAGGGGAGCATTATAGAGATGAGATGAAGGGTTGATAGTGAGTCTTTGAGAAGAGGTACTCTTAAGGTCCGGGGTATGGCCATGGAAGAGACTTCTGACAAGGGATTCACGACAGAATCCTGAGGTAACTGCATGATTTCACACATGTCTGCCACATAGACTTAAAGACAATATTGTGATTTAATAACTCAAATCCTTCATGAATTAGGAGGGTGTTATTGAAAGGACTGTATTGTTACTGGATTGTAATAAGTATGCAAATAAGATGGCATGAATCTCAAAGGATATGGGTTATACTTTTAGTCCCACTCTTAGTGTGATCTGGAAATAGCAAAGACAAGAAGGGCCCCGTGGTCCTTGGGTGATGTGGCAGAAAAAACAACCTCCCACCAAGGGAAGAGAAAGCTAATATTCATAGTTGTATATTTTGTATCCCCATTGGCGGGCTGGAGGGATAGGACAGCGGGTAGGGCACTTGCCTTGCACACAGCAGATCCGGGCCGACCCCGGTTGGATTCCTTCGCCCCTCTCGGAGAGCCCGGCAAGCTACCAAGAGTATAGTGCCCACACAACAAAGCTTGGCAAGCTAACCTTGATGTATTCGATATGCCAAAAACAGTAACAAGTCTCACAATGGAGATGTTACTGGTGCCCGCTCAAGCAAATAGATGAACAACGGGAGGACAGTGCTACAGTGCTATCCCCATTGGCAATGCTACATAATGCACAAGAATGAGACTCAGTCTGCTGACGTAATTGTACCTGGA
Source organism: Sorex fumeus (assembly GCF_029834395.1). Classification (NCBI taxonomy): domain Eukaryota; kingdom Metazoa; phylum Chordata; class Mammalia; order Eulipotyphla; family Soricidae; genus Sorex; species Sorex fumeus. Next base: position 4,662,156 of record NW_026606062.1, read on the forward strand.
AGCTTTCCTGAATAAAGTTAGCAATTTAAGACTCTGTCTGAAGCCTCTTATGTTTCCTTATTTCAGGTGTGTTTATCATTCAACCCTCAAAGCACATTGGTAGCTACAGGAAGTATGGACACAAAGGCCAAGCTGTGGGACATTCAGAATGGACAGGAAGTATTCTCTTTAGCGGTATGTGCAGACTCTCAATAACTTCAAGAATTATTTATGTGCATTTTACATTTCTTTGAATAAGCCAGTTATTTGTGTTACTTTTTTTTTTTTTACTACAGAATGGGCTCTAAGCTAAATGGTATTTGGGAACTCAGAATATAGTGAGAAAATATACCAGTCAGTATCCTGGCCTATCTGAAAGACTAAAATGGATGCATGCATGGATGGGTACATGGGAAGCCACCGGGCTATTCATTTTGATTAGATTAATTATGGAAATGAAACTAACTTGATTTTAAAGCCCATTGTCACCTATCTGACTAAAAGCAGATTGACAGAGGTGACACTCTTTGGAATAGGAGATCTGGAAATCCTGCTGGAAAGGTTCCTCAAAAATATGACTTCCAACACTCTTCTCTACTTCCTCATTTTTATTGCTGTTCATTGGTCTTATTTGGCAGTGATTAGGTTCTACTCCTTGCATAGTGCAGATGGGTTATTCCTGGTTGTGCTCAGGGGACTCTGTGGAACTGGGAACTGAAGCTGATCTTTTATACAAAAAGCTTATATTTCATAAAATTAAGATATCTTCCTGGCCTCAACCTTCTAGTCTTGTATTTGCCCCAAAGGAATTAAGGTATTTATATATGTGTTTATTTTATTAGTTCTGTTAATAAAGTTTCAGGCATTCAATACAATGTCACGACTCCACACTTAGCACCAATGTTAGTGACTCTCCATCAATATCTCAAGATTTCCTCTACAGCTCACTTGGCAAACTCATTATTTTTTCCAAAACATTGTGATTTACAATATTGTTAATGATAGGATTTTTGAAGCATTGTAATATCACTCCCTCTACCAGAGTGTCCTTTGCTATCCACCATTATCTCAGGGTCCTCTTCTATCCATCCTTCACCATTGGTAAAGTTCAATTTTATAGATCAGTTCTCATGTTTTGTTAACTTTAGCCATTTTTTTTATTCTCTTACTATGTTCCTTTATTTCCAGTACATGAGAATTATCATACTCAATCTGTTCCTTTCTTTCTAATTTTACTCAGCATGATACTACTATGAAACCCATTCACTGTCACTGTCACTGTCCTCCCATTGTTCATCGATTTGCCCAAGTGGGCCCAGTAACATCTCCATTGTGACACTTGTTACTGTGTTTGGCATATGGAATACGTCCTGGAGAGCTTGCCAGGCTTTCCTGTTTGGGCAAGATACTCTTATTAGCTTGCCAGGCTCTCTGAGAAGGGTGGAGGAATCGAAACTGGGTCAGCTGGGTAGGCTGGGTACAAGGCAAACACCCTACCCACTGTGCTATCGCTCCAACCCCTGTTCACATAACAGCAAATTGTATATATGAATTTTTCCTTTCTTATTGCCTAGTAGTATCTATCTATCATCTATCTATCTATCTATCTATCTATCTATCTATCTATCTATCAATTATCTATCTATATATCTTCTATCTATCTATCTATCTATCTATCTATTTGGTTTCTTTATCCAATCATCTGATATTGGGCATGGGTTGTTCCCAACTTTGGCTGCTATGAAGTGTTGTGATGAACATAGCAGTGCAAATGTGTTTTTGGAACAGTTTTTAGGCCCTTGGGTTACATACCAAGAACTGGAGTTACTGAATCAATTACTAGTGTTTTGAGGCATGTCTATATTGTTGATTTTATAGAGATACATTTTGTGACCAGTATGTGATCTATTACTAGAGAGTAGCATGTACTCAACTTTGGGGGAATGTAGAGACTACATATGTCTTCTAAACTTATCTCTTTCATTTCTTCTTTCAAAGTCCGTGTTATTTTTTTATTTGAATTTTCATCTAGTTGATCTATCCAGAGTCGAAAAAGTGGTGTTGTAGTAGTCTCCAAGTACTATTGTATTGCCACTAGTGCCTTTATTCAGACCTGTTAGGAACTGCTTTAAATATTTTGATGATCCTTGATTCAGTACATAAGTATTTAGGTATGAGAGCTCTTCATGCGGTATATGTCCCTTGATCATTAAGAAATGATAATCCCTGTCTTTTATAATGCTTTTTTTTAAATCTTGAAGTTTGTATATCTCATTTAAGTATGGCCACATGGCCTCCATTAGGGAATTGTTTGCTTAAAATCTCTACAGTCCTTATCTGACAGGTTATTAAACTTGTTAGTGCTGGACAAGTCTTGCAGGCTACCATGTTCACTGACTATGCTTGGGAAGGTTCTACACTGCTTCCCCATTGTGTCTGATGCAGCCTAGGAGTGAGTCTTTCTAATGTACTACCCACACTCCAGGAGCTCTCTGAGAGCTTCAAATGAGTGTAATTCTCTTCCTTCCCTGGAAGAGCTCTACCCCAACCTATATTGTTGCTTTTATCCAGATAGAGTTCCACATGAGGATCCTGGGGGATTGGCACTCTCAATGGCCCTGCCCCCGCTAGGGCTATAATTTAAGGTTCAATGATTTATTACTACCATGGCTACCTATGTGAGTTTCTGTGGGAAAAGGTGGTTGGAGCAATGGTTAAGTGATCAGTGTCATGTGGTTGGGCAGCCAAGCCACTCTAGAGTCTGAGGGATCACTTCAGGAGTCCGAAATGTTTCCGGTGGTGTTTGAAAGAGGGAAGCATTGCACAGCTTCTGGAAAAACCAAGGGAGGACCCTACTGTTCTGTTGGGCTGGAGTTTCAGGAGAGGCTCATTGGAAAGCAATGAGCCAAGGGTCACAGCAGGGTGAGGTGAAGCTGAGTAGAAGGGCACAGAGAAATGGCATTGGGATGGAAGTGTTCTGCATTCTTTTTTATTTTATGAGTTTTTAATTGAATCACTATGAGTCATACATTTACAAAGTAGTTCATGATTGAGTTTCGGTCATACAGTATTCCAACACCCATATCTTCACCAGTGTACATTTCCTGTTATCAATGTCCCAGTTTCTTTCCACCTCCTACTCATCCCCACAGCAGCCTACCTCTGGCAGACATGTCTCTCTGTCTCTGTCACTATCTCTCTCTCATTTTCCTTTTTTCCTTTAAGGCACTGTGGTTTGCAGTACTGTTCATGAAAGGGTATCACTTGTATCACTTGTCATCCTGTTGCTCATCAATTTGCTAGAGCAGGCGATAGTAACATCTCCATTTGTCCCTGTCATGTGCTAGTGTGGCCCAATGGCATCTGCTTTCTCCAGAAACACTAAAAGCATCAAACTGTTCATTCAGGATCTTAACAAAGAAGTCCAACCATCTCATAGGTGGGTGGCCAGGCGTTCTTTTGACATCCCGTGGAATCCAGTCGGTAATGGCTCTAGTCCAGCGGTTGTCTCCAAGTCGCATTATATGCCCAGCCCATCTGATTTTCAATGCCTTGGCAAGTGAGACAGTGTCCCTGATCCTTGATTGTCGATGGAGGTCGGAAGTCTGGATTTTTTCTCTCACTTGAGTGAAGTGTGACTCTTTCAATTCCTCTTTGGGAGACCAAAGAGCATTCTCATTCTGTTTTCATAGGGCCCAGGTCTCTGAGGCGTATGTTAGTGCAGGAAGAATGGTGGAGTCGAAAAGATGTGCCCAGAGCCGGAGGTTCTTCGTCCTCTTAACAACTTCTTTTACGCTCTTCAAGGCATTCCGTGCTTTGTCAGTGTACTGAAAGGGTATCATGCATATCACTGTATCTACCACTTTTCAGCATTCAGTTCTTGGCCAGAATGGTCATTTTCAGCTATTATTGTCATAGCTATCCATTCTCTATCTTAACCTCACCCCCTTCCCTTTGTGACAAGCTTCCTACCATGGAAAAGTCCTGGCCCTTGTTTCTACTGTCTTTGACTATTATGCTCATAATTTTCCTTATATTCTGCAAATGAAAGCCATCACTCTATGCTTGTCTCTCTCACATTCTGCACTCTTCTATGGGCCAAGAAGCGGCAGACAGGGCAGTTGACCTGGGAACTTCTTCCAGGATTCAGGGAGATTGACACTATCTCCTGTATCTCACCTGTATCAAGTCAGAGGAAATGATCCTGGTGTGGACTAATAGAGTTTTCCTTTTCCTTCATGAGTCTAGTTAACAGTCTGTCAATCTTGTTTATCTTTGAAAAAGAAACTGTGATCTTGTGCATTTTCACTTTCCACTTGGCTGATTTCTTCTCTAGGTTTTAGCATGTCCTTACTTCTGCTTCCTTAATAGTTTTAGGTAAACATGTTCCAACCTCACACTTGCCACACTGTCAGTGTCCCTCCGCCAGGGTCTCTTGGTCTCCTCCCAAGTCTTGGAAAATTCATTGAAAAAAATTAGAATATTTATTTTAATTATCACCACGTTTATAACAGTGTTGATGTTTATGATTTTCATTTACACATTTTCTTCACCTTTACCCAACCAACTAAAGCTCCTCACTTTAGTTACACCCAGTCTCCCTCATCATCTTCCTCCTTCCCAATTTCCCCTCCCTTAATTTGGCATTCTTAGTTTTGTAATCCAGGGTAATAACAAATCCAGAATGATTTATTATCATTCTGTATGCATCCCTGACTTTCTTCCCTATATATATACCATCATGAGTGATACCTGGTTTTTATTTTCCTTCTTCTGACTTCCTTTGTTTCCAGATCCATTCAAGTAGCAGTAGACTGCATGATTTCGTATTTTCTTATGACTCTATAGTATTCTATTTTGTGTGCAGGCCACAACTTTTTTTTTCAGTGTTTATTAGTGAAACACCATGAGATACAGTTGTAGACTTACACTTTTTTGTGCTTGGGTTTCAGTTATACAATGATCGAGTACTCATCCCTCCACCAGTGCCCATTCTCCACCACCACTAATCCCAGTATCCCTCTCCCCCATCCCCCCAATCCCACCTTGCCTCTGTGGCAGGGCATTCCCTTTTGTTCTCTCTCTCCTTGTGGGTGCTGTGGTTTGCAAAAGAGGAATTGAATGGTAATCATGTTCGGTCTATAGTCTATTTTCAGCATGCATCTCCCATCCTGGGCAGATCTTCTCAACACCCTTGATTTGGTGCTCCCTTCGCTATCTGAGCTGCCTTTTCCCCTCGCATGTGTGGCTGGCCTCCAAGCCATGGAGTAAACCTCCTGGAAATTATCTCTGCTATTCTTGGGTGTTAGTCTACTATTTTGTTACTTTATGTTCCCCAGATGAATGCAATCTTTCTATGTCTGTCCCTCTCTTTCTGACTCATTTTGCTTAACATGATACTTTCAATGTAGTACCACTTGTATGTAAATTTCATGACTTCATCCTTTCTAGCAGCTACATAGTACTCCATTGTGTAGATGTACCAAAGTTTCTTTAACCAGTCATCTGTTCTCGGGCACTCAGGTTTTTTCCAGATTCTAGTTTTCCAGAACAGTGCTGCAATGAACAAACAAGTGCAGATGTCACATCGACTATACTTTTTTGCCTCTCTGGGATATATTCCCAGGAGTGGTATTGCTGGGTCAAATGGGTGCTCAATTTCTAATTTTTTGAGAATCATCCATACTGTTTTCAAAAAGGGCTGAACCAGTCGGCATTCCCACCAGCAGTGAAGGAGGGTCCCTTTGTCACCACATCCGCACCAACACTGGTTGCTTTTGTTATTTTGGATGTGGGCCAGTCTCTGTGGTATGAGATGATATCTCATTGTTGTTTTGATCTGCATCTCCCTGATGATTAATGATGTAGAGCATTTTCTCATGTGCCTTTTTGCCATTTGGATTTCTTCTTTGAGAAAGTATCTGTTCATTTCATTGCCCCATTTTTTGATGGGATTGGATGTTTTCTTCTTGTGGAGTTCAACCAGTACTTTGTATACTTTTATCAGATGTGTATTGGGCGAAAATCATTTCCCATTCTGTAGACTGTCTTTGTATTTTGGTCACTTTTTCTTTGGAGGTACAGAAGCTTCTTAGTTTAAGATAGTCCCATTGGTCTATCTCTGTTTTCACTTGCTTGGCCAGTGCCGTGACATCTTTGAAGATACCATTAGCTTCAACGTCATGGAGTATTTCGCCAACTTTGTCTTCAATGTACCTTATGTATTCCGGTCTGATGTTGAGGTCTTTAATCCATTTTGATCTTACTTTTGTGCATGGTGTTAGGCAGAGATTTGAACCCACTTTTTGCATGTAGCCATCAAGTTTTCCCAGAACAATTTGTTAAAGAGGCTTTCCTTGCTCCACTTCACGTTTCTTGCCCCCTTATCAAAGATTAGATGATCAAATGCTTGGGGGGAAATGTCAGTATATTCAACCCTGTTCCATTGGTCTGCAGCTCTGTCTTTGTTCCAGTACCATGCTGTTTTATTTATTACTGCTTTGTAGTAGAGTTTGAAACTAGGGAGGTTGATTTCTCCCATTTTCTTTTTCCCAAGAATTGCTTTAGCTATTCTTGGGGGCTTATTGTTTCATATGGATTTCAGGAGTGTTTTCTCCATTTCTTTGAAAAATGTCATGGGTATCATAACAGAGATCACATTGAATTTGTACAGTCCTTTGGGGAGTACTGGCAGGCCACAACTTTTTAATCCAGTCATCTGTTGTCTCATGTTTGAGTTGTTCCCATACTGTTTTTCTAAAGCCTCCAATGAATGCATCATGCATATATCTTTTTGTATTAATATTTTTTATCTTTGGAGAGATTGATGCCCAAAAGTGGAACTACTGAGCCCTTTGGAAGATCTATTTTGATTTATTGAAAAATCTTCATAGAGGCTGAACCAGGCAACATTCCTACAAACTATGTACGAACCAACCCTCCACTTTTAAGAGACTTTTGTGCCACAAAAAATATTTAAGTTTTTGGTCAGGAACAAGTGTCAGGTGGTAATAAGGCAGTAGAGCACCAAACCACAGGATTCATTTCAGTGAACCTGCCTGTTGCTGCCACAGCTTTGCACCTGCCCTCACTTCTCTCCCAGGTCTGAACTACGGAAGACAGCTCCATTCCCTCCAGAGTGGGTAGGAGTATCTGCTTTTCTTTGCAGAACATGAATGGACATTTTTTTTTCTTTTTGGGTTACACCCGGTGATGCACAGGGGTTACTCCTGGTTCTGCGCTCAGGAGTTACTATTGGCGGTGCTCAGGGAACCATATTGGATGCTGGGAAAAGGGCGTGCAAGGCAAACGCCCTTTCCACTGTGCTATCTCTCCAGCTCCATGAATGGATTTTTAAAAGGAGGACTCCTTTCGTAGGAAAAATTTGCCTAAATAAGGATTTTTTAAAAATGAATCACCGTGAGATACAGTTACAGACTTACAAACTTTCGTGATTATGTTTTAGTCATAAAATGATCAAGTACCCATCCCTCCACCAGTGCCCATTCTCCACCACCAATATTCCCAGTATCCCTCCCATTACTCTCATCCCTCCCCACCCCCTCCTCTGTGGAAGGCACATTCCCTTTTACTCTCTCTGTCCTTTTGGGTGTTATGGTTTGCAATACAGGTGGTAAGTGGCTATCATGTTTGGTCTATAGTTTATTTTCAGCATGCATCTCTTATCCCAAGTGAGCCCTCCAAGCATCATTTACGTAGTGGTCCCTTCTTTATCCCAGCTTTTCCCCCAGATGTGAGGCCGGATTCCAAGCTGTGAAGCGATCATCCTGCTGGCTCTTATCTCTATTATTCTTGTATGTTAGTCTTCCATTCTGTTACTTTATATTCCACAAATGAGTGCAGTCACTAAATAAGTTTTTTAAAAGACCAGAATGCCACTTTTTTTTTTTTAACCAAACGCTTGTTTCCTTTCTGCAGGCAGCACACTTAGCTTTATTATATGAGTACACATGTTGATCACAGGGCACGTGGCTGTGGGTCATTACCTCTTCATGCAGCCCAGTGGGAGAGCCCTGCTCTTAGTACCCGTTTGCCACCAGAGGGTGCATTGCTTAATGTGCTGAGCACTTGAGTGAAGTGCTCAGCCACAGTTACTTGTTTTTGTATCCAAATCACACTGGTTTGCAAGACTGAATAGATCTTAGAGGTACAGTATCACCCCTCGTAGAAATGTTCGCTCACATACCAGGTCTTCAAGGATTCGTTGCCATATACAGCGCCCCCTTCCCAACAACCTCTGCGCCCCTTGGTAACCTCAGTAGTAAAGTCAGAATGTAAGTGTTTGTCTTTTATTTTATTTTATTTTATTTTGGGTCATACCCAGCAATGCTTAGGGTTTAATCCTGGCTCTGCACTCAGGAAACACTCCTAATGGTGCTTTGGGGGACCGGTGGGATACTGGGGATTGAACCTGGGTTGGCCGTGTGCAAGGCAAATGCCCTACCCGCTGTATTATCACTCAGGCCCCATAAGTGTTTGTCTTAACTGGGCCATGTCTATTTCCCTGCTTGATTTCTATGGAGGCCGTGGGTGGGAGAATTCAGTTGGTATTTGTGTTTTTGCCTTCTGGTTTATTTCACTGAGGCTGACCCTCCTGTGATTCTATTCATGTTGTTGCATCTGGCAAGATGCCATCTCGGCTGGTAGCTGCGTGGGATTTCATTGTGCATATGGACCACTTCTCATCCACTCACATGTTGGTGGGCACTTGGGTTGCTTCCAGACCTTGAAGCAACTCTAAATAGCACCTTGATGAATATAGGTGTGCACAAATCAGAGGTTTTGTCAGCTGCATTTAATTTTTTTTCGTATGGAGCTAAGCAGAATTTAATGTTTAATTGAACCCTTTTTTTAAACGTAGAAAGTAATTATGTTGATTTATTGACATAATGAGAAAATGAGGGGTATGCTTTAAGGAATTTATGCCATAGGAAGTCTTCTTCCCAGAGTCTTGACTCTGCAATCCATTGAAAGCCTTGCCAAAAGCTATATGTTTGTTAGTGTAGTTCATGTAAAATTATTGTAAGAATTTCCTTCTTTTTAAAAAAAATTTTTATTGAATCACCATGAGATTCATGATTGAGTTTCAGTCACCCAGTATTCCAAGGCCCATCCCTCCACCAAAGTATGTTTCCCATCAAAGTGTCCTCTGTTTCCCTACCGTCACCCCAAATGCTCTCCCAGACTTCCTGTATGGCAAGTACCTTTCCTCTCTCTCTCTTTCTCTCTCTTTCTCTCTCTTTCTCTCTCTCTCCTGACTCTCCTTTTTGGAATTATGGTGTGCAATACAGATACTCAAAGGCTATCATGTATATCCCTTTAATTATTTCAACACTCAGTTCTTGTCCAGCGTGATCATTTCCAATTATTATTGTCATACTGGTCCCTTCTCTATCTTAGTTACTGTCTGCCCCCCACATATTTGTGGATTCCAACCACTGACCAGTCCTCCTGGCCCCTGTTTGCCTTGGCCTGGATATTAGTCTCATACTTCTTTTCTTATATATCACAAATGAATGCACTCATTTTATGTTTTTTCCTCTTCTGAGTCCTTTCACTCAGCATGGTATTCTCCATGTCCATCCATTTATAGGCAAATTTCATGACTTCATTTTTCACACAGTTATGTAGTATTCCATTGTATAGATGTACCATATTTATCCAGTCATCTAGAAATTCCTTTTAAAATGCATCAACTTTATTTCACAAACATTTTTCTTTTGACCATCACTTTTCATTATCTCATAAAGCAGAGGTCTTTGTCAACTGTTACCATGACAATGTAAAAGGAGTATTGTCCTTCGAAAAAAATCTGATTTCCCAAAGTATATTCCCTTGTCTCAAAAAACAAAGAAAGAAACAAGCAAACCTTTACAGGGGAGATGGCTGAAAGGCCTGGAGTCTATGCTCTGAATATGAACCCTAGGTTCCATTACTCATACTGAGTGGTCCTTCTCTATTTCAAATCCAACCCCATGTACCCCTAAACCCAAAAGCTCATAAACCTCAGTTACTGGCTTAAAATGGACTGGTTTTGTTCACAGATCAATTTTCCATGTATTTATAGGATTGTGAAGTCATCAAAACCTAATCACTGAAAATTTCCATTCATGCTACCCAAATGCATGGTTACCTCTTCTCTTGCCCCAAGGTTCCTACAGGTCTTCTAAGTAAAGTAAAGTAAAGGCCCTCCCGTTGATCATCGATTTGCTCGAGCGGGCCCAGTAACGTCTCCATTGGAGACTTTGTTGTTACTGTGTCTGGCATATCGAATACTCTCGGTAGCTTGCTGGGCTCTGGGAGAGGGGCGGAGGAATCGAACTCGGGTCGGCCATGTTGGCTGCGTGCAAGGCAGACGCCCTACCCGCTGTGCTATCACTCCAGCCCTGGAGCGATAGCACAGGTCTTCTACAGTAAGAAATTACTTGATAGTTTTGCCTTCTCTCACATCTTATTTCAAACTATGATATTGTATACTTGTAGAAGATCTGCTGACATACCTCCTCATTTTTTAGGGACATTCAGCTGAAATCATCTCTTTGTCATTTAACACCCCAGGAAACAGAATCATCACGGGGTCTTTTGATCACACAGTTGCAGTGTGGGACGCAGATACTGGAAGGTACCCTTGATTTTTGAGAATTTTTAAACTGGGCCAGAAAGTATAAAAGACCATTTTTGTTATTTGCCTAACCTAGTTTGGGATATGTTTGGAATTTTATAGGACTAGGTGATATTAAAAATTAAATGTATTCTGTAACCGTGTTGCTCATCCACAAATGTTTTCTTGGAATTCTGGAAAACATTTTGTGCTGGTGTTCTGATGTATTCTGGACAAATACGTCAGAATAACAGCACAAAAGGAGAACATTAGCAATAACCTCATTATATTTATTCCATGTATAATGTGTCATCAAATATCAGTGCTATTATAGTAGCTCAGATATTGTAGAAAAATAAAACCATGGATAATTTTTCATATTTAATTCAACCCCCAAACTTTAAAAAAATTTTTTTCAAAGCTGTTCATGATTGGATTTCAGTCATCCAGTGTATAAGTATTCCAACACCCATCCCTCCACCTTGTGGTATATAAAACTATATAAATAGTAGAAGAATAATATCCATGGCCAGGGAAAACAGAGGTTAGGAAGACTGGTCAATGGTTGGAACTAACTACAAGTGTGTGTGGGGCTGAGAGTAGGTAAGGTAGAAAAGAGACCAATATGACAATAATAGCTGGGAATAGTCACACTGGACAAGAACTGAGGAATATTCTGAATAATCTTTCAGACCCCAAACTGTTATCTCCTTTTTAGATAGTTTTGATCCTGGTGGCCAAGACATTAACTGAATCCATTGATTTGTGTTGTAAAACTCCTCTCTCAGGCTCTTTAACAAAGGTCCCCATCAAGAATGCCACAAGAAATGAGAGGGGAGGGTTTTTAATGCATAGATGTGTATTTTATGTGCAGCCAAGGTCCACTCATCAGGTATGAGAAGACTTTTAGAATGACTTTCTTTTTTTCTACCCTGTTCTTAGAATGTTGTCTTACTATGTCTTATCTCTCATTATTTGTAGCTACAGTGAAAACATATTTCCTTTGCTCCAAAAGATATTGTTTTATAGAACTAGAATGTAAACTCTAGACTGAATCAAGACTGATGGTCTTGGCATCATCACTTATCATGCCCATCATGCATATACTAAAGTGAGAAATCTTCACCTTCACAGTTAAGCCTTTTCTACTTTCTAGGAAGGTATTCACCTTAATTGGGCATTCTGCGGAGATCAGTAGTGCCTTATTCAACTGGGATTGCTCTCTGATATTAACGGGCTCAATGGATAAAACCTGCATGGTGAGTTCAAGCATTATCTGTGCTTTACAATTTTTGTATCTGTAATTTTTTTAGTCGGGTAGGGCATTTGCTTTACATGCGGGTAACCTGGGTTTGATTCCTCCTCCCATCTCAGAGAGTCCAGCAAGCTACAGCTACCAACAGTATCCTGCTCACATGGCAAAAGCCTGGCAAGCTACCCGGGATGTATTTGATATGCCAAAAACAGAAACAACAAGTGTCACAATGGAGACATTACTGGTGCCCACTTGAGCACATCAATGAACAACAGGGGGACAGTGCTACAGTGCTATATAGTCATTGTATAAATAGCAAACTAGCCCATTGAAAGGGACGCTCTTTCACTGTTGGTGGGAATGCCGACTGGTTCTAGCCTTTCTGGAAAAACAATACGGACAGTCCTTCAAAAACTAGAAATTGAGCTTCCATATGACCCTGCAATAACACTTCTGGGAATATATCCTGAGGATGCAAAAAAGCACATTAGAAATGACATCTGTACCTATATGTTCATTGGAGCACTGTTCACAATACCCAAAATCTTGAATCAACCCAAGTGCCCTTGAACAGATGACTGGTTAAAGAAACTTTAGTACATCTACACAGTGGAATACTATGCAGCTGTTAGGAGAGATGAAGTCATGAAATTTGATTATAAGTGGATAGATATGGAGAGTATCATGCTAAGTGAAATGAGTCAGAAAGAAAGGGACAGACATAAAAGGACTGTACTCATTTGTGGAGTACAGAATAACATAACATGAGGCTGACACCCAAGGACAGTAGATACAAGAGCCAAGAGGATTGCCCCACAGCTGGAAGCCTGCCTCATGAGTGGAGGGGAGAAGGCAGATGAAATAGAGAAGGGATCACTAAGAAAATGATGGCTGGAGGAATTAGTCAGGTTGGGAGATGTGTGCCAAAAGTATATAATGGACCAAACATGATGACCTCTCAGTGTCTGTATTGCAAACCATAATGCCCAAAAGGAGAGAGAAAGTATGGGAATATTGTCTGCCATGGAGGCAGGGGGAGGGTGGGGAAGAGGAGTATACTGGTGAGATTGGTGGTGGGGAATGCGCACTAATGGAGGGATGGGTGTTTGATCATTGTGTGATTGTAACCCAAGCATGAAAGCTTGTAACTTTCTCACAGTGATTCAATAAAATTTAAATAAATAAATAGCAAACTAAAAAATATTCCGGTAAAATTAAGATATTAGCTTAAAAATTTGTGATTTAAGAATTCATAGTTGTGTGTGTGTTCGTATTTGTGTGTGTGTGTGTGTGTGTGTGTGTGTGTGTGTGTGTGTGTGTGTGTATTTTTTAACCAGTCTCAGCCATGCTCTGAGATCATTCCTGAAGATGCTTGGGGAATCATACGAGGCATCAGGGCAAGTGCCCTACCCAGTGTACTATCACTCACTCTACTATCAAAAGTTGGCAGTTTTTATGTGAAGTTACTGAATTCCCCAAGTTTCAAGGAACAATAATGCTAAGAAGTAAAATAATTTCAATTGATTCAGATGTTCTGAAAGATCTTATTTAAAATTTTAGATATATGTCATTTTTGTTTAATTTCTTTCCATTGATTGATCAGATTCATTGTTCAGAACAAAGATTCATCTCAGAATTTGTAGTACAGCAGCTCCAAGTTACTCTGGGTTTGTGTTCTGGGATTATTACTTTATTATGCATCAAAGGCATGATAATCTTAACCTAGTTTTCAATTATTAGCACTATGCTTTTAGATCGAGTTCTATATTTATCATTTAATGACTTCATACAAAAACAGGATACTTCAGTTCTGCTCAATGAAGCTTGTACTTAGGACTTTTTCCTAATACAGTAGCAAATATGAATTGATCCACTCTAAATGTCTATCTTTGTTAGACAAAGATGTGCCTTGTTAGGTGATTGGCTATGCATTTTGTTAGGTGATTAGCTATGGGCTTTGTTGTCATGAATCTAGGTTTAATTAATTAACAAAATAGGTAAAATGTAAACATGATTCTGAGGAAGCTATTTAACTTGCCATTAGCACATAATAAAGATGATTTATGGCCACTTTTTACACTTTAGAAAGGACCATATATATATATATATATATATATTTTTTGTTTTCTTAATTGTAGCTATGGGATGCTACAAATGGAAAATGTGTAGCAACATTAACAGACCATGATGATGAAATCCTAGACAGCTGTTTTGATTACACTGGAAAGCTCATTGCAACAGCTTCAGCTGATGGTAGGAAATTTGTTTATAAATTTAATCTATGGGGATTTATGTTTTGTTTAGTAAACATGTATAATTATAAACTGTAGCTTCACTCCCTCATGACCACTTATGATAGAAACTATACATGTATAATCTTTAGAGCATTTGTGGATGTTACTATACCATATTTATAATATATTCTTGAGAACTTTATATGTTGCTATACAACATTGATTATCTTCTTGATAGTCACTTATATTCTTATTCTGAGTTTCCATCATCATGAGAGCTTAACATAAGACTATATTCTGGCTAAACTCCCTGATGGTCATGACATTATACTACTCTTCAATGATTGATAGTCACTTAATCACTTAATCACTTAATCCCCGTTATTCATCGATTAACTTGAAAGGGTGCCAGTAACGTCTCCATTCATCCCGGTTGCGGGCTAGCGTAGCCCAGTGGTATCTGTTCGTTCTAGGAGCATGCAGAGCCTCAAACCTACCATTCAGGGTCTTGACAAAGTCTAACCATCTTGTAGGTGGGTGTCCACGTGATCTTTTGATGTCCCGTGGAATCCAATCAGTAATGGCTCTAGTCCAGCGGTTGTCTGTAAACTTCATTACGTGTCCAGCCCATCTGATTTTTGATGCCTTGGCAAATGAGACAGCGTCCCTGATCCTTGATCGTCGACGGATGTCAGAACTCCGGATTCTATCTCTCATTTGAGTGAATCGTGATATTCCAAGCATAGCTCTTTCGATTCCTCTTTGAGAGACCTGAATAGCATTCTCATCCTGTTTTCGTAAGGCCCAGGTCTCTGAGGCATATGTTAATGCAGGAAGAACAGTGGAATCAAAGAGATGTGTTCGTAGCTGGAGGTTCTTTGTCCTCTTAGTTATTTCTTCAACACTCTTGAAGGCATTCCAAGCTGCTCTCTTCCTCCTGCGCAACTCAGGTGCCAGGTCATTCATCATGTTGATTTCTTGACCTAGGTATATATAACTGTTGCATTCGGAGATGGTGGTTCCATTGAGAGCGAATGGAGCATCAGGAACAAGGCTGTTTCTCATAAACATTGTCTTCGTAAGATTCAGCTGTAGTCTGACCTTTCCACAGTCATGGTCAAAGTCGTTCAGCATTTGTGCCACTCGGCTGATGTTTGGTGTTATTAGAATGATGTCATCAGCAAAGCGGAGGTGCTGTAGTTGCCGACCATCTATCTTCACTCCCATGCTTTCCCATTCCAGTCGTCGCATGATATTCTCGAGGGTGGCACTGAAGAGTTTTGGTGAAATGGTATCACCCTGCCCAACCCCTCTCTTGACATGGATGATTACTGCTTTGTAGAATGGTGAGATCCTGGTAGTGAATCTGCAATAGAGTTCACGAAGGATTCTGATGTATTGAGTTTGTATGCCCTGATTGGCTAGGGCTTCCATGACCACTTCTGTCTCAACAGAATCAAAGGCCTCCTTTAAATCAATGAACGTTAGACAGAGCGGCATCCTGAACTCCCGAGAAACCTCAATGAGCTTAGTAATCGTGTGGATGTGGTTGATGGTACTGAATCCTTTTCGGAATCCGGCTTGTTCACATGGTTGTCCTCCATCTAGTGTTCTGCTAATCCTATTCAGGATGACTCTAGTGAACAGTTTGTAGATGACAGAGAATAGGCAGATTGGGCTATAGTTGCCAATGTCATGGATGTCTCCCATCTTGTATAGTAGTACAGTCCTGCTGGTTTTCCATTGGGATGGAACCTTGCATTCAGACAGGTAGCATGTGAAGAGCTGAGCCAGTGTATTGATGAGCACTGATGGTAAGTTCTTCAGGTGTTCAGGTCTGATCTTGTCTAGGCCAGGTGCCCTTTGTTTCTTTACCGACGAGATGGCATGTTGTATTTCGGAAGGGAGAACATTGGGAACGACATATCCATTATGTGGAATGTGTATGTGGGCAAGTGGAATGGCTATTAAAGAGATCTGCGTAGAAGTCATAAATAATCTTCTCCATTGCCCTTCTGGAAGATGTGATAGATCCATCATGATGTCAGAGGGCAATCATCTTGGTCTTGTAGTTGGTGAAGGACAGGCGGGCATTACGAATGCTTTTCCCAGCTTCTGCTGCATCTACCAGCACTGCTGCTCTCCTGTTTTTGAGGTCATCCTTGATGGCTTCTCTGCATTGTTTTGTCTGCTCGGATGTTCGCTTGTGGTTGCCTGAGGCATGTGCCAAGTCACGTTGGCGAATAAGTTCAAGAGTGTTCGAAGAAAGGTGGTTTTTTGTGGTTATCTCTCTCTTGGCATTCCTCGCACAATCATGGAGGTGCTGAATCATTCGATCGTATTCCTCATCAATGTTGTCAATGACGGCATCTTCCCATGTTGCCGCAACAGAGCCAAAGAGCTCCCAGTTGGTGGTCGTTCTGGGAGTCCTCTTCTTAAACCTTGCATTCTTTTCTCCTCGTTCTGTGAGGTAGAATTTTGCACGAAGGAGACGGTGGTCTGATCCCGTTTGGAATTTTGGGACAACAGTAACATCGATTAGGCAAAACTGCTGATTTAATATGATGTGGTCTATTTTGTAGTGGAACCGTCCATTAGGAGACTCCCATGTCCAACGTTTAGATTCAGCCTTTTGGAACTGTGAGTTACCATGGCAGGTCTTGTTTGACATGATGAACTCAGACAGTCTCTCACCCTGTTCATTCCATTCTAGGCCATGGGTCCCAATGTGGAGTTTATTGGCTGATCTTCTTGGTCCTATTTTAGCATTAAAATCACCGACAATGATCTTGTAGAAGGTGTGATCTTCTTTATAGAACTTCTCCAGCTCCATGTAGAACTTCTCAATTTCTCTTTCACCATAACTGGATGTTGGTGCATAGACAACAAAGATAGAAACTGCCGGTAGTGAGCCACATCTATTCAAGTGTAATCGTCTGATTCAGGTTGTTAGGCATTCAAATGAATCAATGCTCATGGCTAAGTTTGTGTTGACAAGGATACCGACACCACCGATGCCTCTTTTATCACATGTTCCAAGGAACAGTTTTTCTCCAGTGTCGAAAATGGCATGATGTGACTGATGTCTTCTCATTTCGGTCAGACCAATGATGTCGTACTTGATCTTTCGTGCTTGTACCATCAGGTCCTCAATGGATGCAGCAGATGTCAGCGTACGAGCATTAAAAGTACAGACAATCATTTTTGTCTTTCTTCATTTTGGCAGCCTATTTCTGCCTTGGGATTTTCTCAGCCTCTCCTTCCACATCCTTCTCAACTCTGCCATATTCAGGGTCAGGGGAATGAGATCCATTTTTTACTGGATTTGGCATATCAATTTGGTCTATTTGGCATAGACCACGGATAGCTTGCCATGTGGGCAGGATATTTAAAGGTACCCTGAAAACTTAGAGAAAAGCAAATAAATAGTTGTGTGGCCGCAAATGCGGCCACGCGCTCCCAGGAGCTTGTGATAATCCCTGGATCCTGGCCGTTGTTGGGGTTACACAGCAGTTGGTGGGTGTAACTGTCTAGCTACTGACAGGTCCAGTCCCAAACCGTGCAGGCTTGGAGATCTTAGCCCCGGGTCCCACACACCTGGGTTCCTCTGCCAGTTCTTTTATCTTTTATCTTTCACGATTGATAGTGTGATAATAAAATGACACTCTTTTATAGCCAAATGCTAATTTTTGTGATTAACCTACGGAATACTATGCCATACCTCTATTAAAAAAATTACATGAGTGATTCACATGAGTGATTCCCATGAATGATTTGATACTGTCTATATCATCATATTAATAGCTCTAATTGGTGCTACACTATATGTGCAGTTTCTCTTTTGACTATGTATACCTTTATATTATGTCCATATAATCTCCCTGGGACCCTTGCTACATTAAATATTATCTTCATAATCTAGAAAACTCTATATAATTCTATGGTGGGTATTCATCCAACTCTTTAAAACCAAGTTTGATTTTGTGTTATATCTACATGATATCCCTGAAATCTACTGGTGATTATGTTGCGCATTTATTTCACTGATGCAACACTGATCATTGCCTATGGCTATGCTATGTACTGACCAAGTAAGATGCTACATTATGTATGCACCATCTTTCTCATGGCTAGGTGAATAGTTTACGATACCAAAGAATATATTATATTCATTAGAAGCATGCATTCCTGACAAATAGGTAAGATACTGTGCAATTTATGCATCATTACCTGTCAATCTTATGTGATATCATTTCATTTATAACCCCTTGTAACACTATGATATATTTGTGTCTTCACAAATACTTCAACTCTCTTGTTGTACTCCATTTCAATTATATCCTTGGCCAGTGTTTTAAGTCCCTACTACTATGTAAGGCATCAAACAACCACATTTGCTGTTTTTCAAGTTCACTTTGATGAGATGATTCTACTTTATATGTCTTCTGAAGATGAAAAATATTACATGACATCTATATCATGTGATAACCCTACATGAAGTTACAGTCAATCTATCTCGTGTCTCTAGTAACCAGAAAGATACCTATATTGCTTCTGCATCATTCACATGATGACTGTGATTTCATTGTTAAAATCAGGCTTATCTTCATTTCTACAACAAACTCGTGTATCAAAGTACGAAGTCTAATCTTGTTGGCAACCATAAGTATCACAGTTTTACAAGTCATTACCTTCACAGGGTCATCTCTCTAGAGATTATTATAATACACTAAGTTTATATCATCCACCTGGTGATCTGGTGACCAGGTATAATGTACCTTGTTTATGTAATCCCACTAATAATGATGTAAAAATTCTAATGTACCTATAGCACATACATAAATTTTTTTGTGAAGCAAAGTAATTTTTTTCCTTAAATTTTTATTAGTGAAACACCATGAGGTACAGTTGTAGACTTACAAATTTTTGTGCTTGGGTTTCAGTTGGGCTGGAGCGATAGCATGGGCTGGAGTGACAGCACAGTGGTAGGGCGTTTGCCTTGCATGCAGCCAACATGGCCAACCCGAGTTCGATTCCTCCGCCCCTCTTGGAGAGCCCGGCAAGCTACCGAGAGTACCTAGCCTGCATGGCAGAGCCTGGCAAGCTACCTGTGAGGTATTCAATATGCCAAACACAGTAACAACAAAGTCTCCAAGGGAGATGTTACTGGGCCTGCTCGAGCAAAATCGATGAACAATGGGAGGACTGTGACTGACTGTGGGTTTCAGTTATACAGTGATTGAATACCCATCCCTTCACCAGTGCCCATTCTCCACCACCACCCGTCCCAGTATCCCTTCTACTCCTCTTCCCCCCATCCCCCATCCCACTCTGCCACTGTTGCAGGGCATTCCCTTTTGTTCTCTCTCTCCTTTTGAGCGCTATGGTTTGCGAAAGAGATATTGAGTGGCAATCTTGTTCGGACTATAGTCTACTCTCATCCTGCATCTCCCATCCTGAGAGGAACCTCCCAACACTCTTTATTTGGTGCTCCCTTCTCTGTCTGAGCTGTCTTTTCCCCTAGCGTGTGCGGTTGTCCTCAAAGCCATGGAGTAATCCGCCTGGTACTTATCTCGACTATTCTTGGGTGTTAGTCTCCTATTTTGTTACTTTATGTTACCAAGATGAATGCAATCTTTCTATGTCTATCCCTCTCTTTCTCACTCATTTCATTTAGCATGATACTTTCCATGTAGTACCACTTGTATGTAAATTTCATGACCTCATCCTTTCTGACAGCTACATAGTATTCCATTGTGTAGATGTACCAAAGCTTCTTTAACCAGTCCTCTGTTCTTGGACACTCAGGTTTTTTCCAGATTCTAACTATTGTAAACAGTGCTGCAATGAACAGACAACTGCAGATGTTGTTTCGACTATACTTTTTGAAGCAAAGTAATTTTTATTGAAAAAAATTTAAGATGTGAGGTAGGGAGAGAGAGATAGAGAGAAAGAGAGAGAACTGTTTATAAGAGAACATGTGCTTCTTTTAAGTGGAAAACAGTTCTGATAAATGGCTTATGTGCATTAACATGCACAGTTTTTTTCACATCCTAAATATCATATACGATGATGCACTTTATCAATTCCACTATAAGTATGTATTGTACCATACCAAGTATGCAATTTTAAAAGAAATTATTGTAATGAAGCACTGCATCTTTTTATTGAAGGTTGTTACAGTCATCTGTCACCCAATTCACAGAAGTATATGAGTATACATTATGTGCAAAACATCTGCATGAAGTTTTGTATGATGCTTGCTCTGAGTACTCTGAATGAAGGCATATTATATATCATCTTTACAGAAAGCATCTATGATATTATACTCTCTATGAAAACAACTTGAAAATTTGTGCTAAAGTACATTCTATTTATAATTCTACATCGTGGTTTCATATTCTCCTTCACACACACATGGGGTTTGTGTAATACACTGGTAAACATATCATTTGTCTACCAGTCAAGATGCTATGATAATTCTGTTATCTCTCTGAAACATGTATGTTATTATACTATGACTATTTTCATCATAATGACACATGAGACTATATATCATGCTCTAATATTTTCTTTATAGTCAAATATAATGATATGCTCTGATCGCTTCTTTGATGACTATATGTAATGCACATAATGTGTCACCATATTCTGTTCTACTTTACTACTCTTTAACAGTTTCATGCTACAGTATTTTTGTACTTAAGAAACATGTTTGACACTATACAATGTCTTAGGATGTGATGTTATATTGTTTATGCATTACTCTAATGATTATGTATCACTCATGACTATTTTGATGCTTCACTGTGTATTTGTCATATTTACGATATTATAATATACACCTGTAAGGCTACAATGTGCCTGTCAATCCTTACAGAGCATAAAATATCCCTATATTACCACTCTAATGATTATGCAGTGTCATATCATGATAATGTATGACTCTGTACTTTGCATCATAATCTCCCTGAAAACCAAATGATGCTGTACTTTTTTTCTGGGTCATCACCTTGATAATCATAAATGAAGCTATTTTATGTCTCACTGTCCTTGACAATGAATGAAGTTACTCATGGCTTGTATAAAATCTTGATATTCCTTTCTGATTTCCTACTAATAGGAATATCCCTGGAAACTATGTACAATGCTGTAACATGGCTGCATGTCTTTTACAACTTTTATGATACCACACTATTTCCAGGACTAGACATAGGATGCTGTATTGTACATGAATAATATCTTTGGTAACTAATTACTTTATAGGTTTTAATGACTATACCTCTGACTAGGTACAAACAAGCAAACACTGTCTTCCCGTTGTTCATCGATTTGCT
The DNA here is from genome assembly GCF_029834395.1 of Sorex fumeus. Lineage (NCBI taxonomy): Eukaryota > Metazoa > Chordata > Mammalia > Eulipotyphla > Soricidae > Sorex > Sorex fumeus. The sequence goes on from NW_026606062.1 coordinate 4,683,582, forward strand.
CGAGCGGGCCCAGTAATGTCTCCATTTTGAGACTTGTTGTTACTGTGTTTGGCATATTGAATATGTCATGGGTAGCTTGCCAGGTTTTGCTGGACAGGCGAGGTACTCTCTGAAAGGGGCAGAGGAATCGAACCCGGCTCGGCCAGGCTGGCTGCGCACAAGGCAAACACCCTACCATTGTGCTATCACTTGGTAATTTAATATAAATGAAGTTTCTGATGATTATGGAGACTATAAGTAGGGCATTAATGTGTCATCAAGAATGTCATTGGAGGTCCATGGGTGACCATATTTTTCTTGTCTTTACACACTCTTCCTATATGTGTTTGCTCTATTCTCTTTTTGTTAGAGATACTTATTAGATCACAGTCTACTCTAAAGAACTTATTTTAGCTTACTATCTTCTTTAGAGAACTTACCTTTAAAAAAGTCTCTTTCAAAAGTACCAGAGCTTCAACATGTATATGTGATTTGGTTGGAGTTGGGCTGACCTTAGTCTATGGGCTCAGGTATGAGCAATAGGGCATGGTTGTATTCTTTTTCAGGAAGGTTATATTATTTTAGAATATGCCATCATACTTTTGAAATAATGATAGTAAACTACCACTCTCTAATACCACATATCTATTCTGTGTCATCTTGGATATTCAAGGAGGATAACAAACCATGTCTTTTCCTTCTCACTCATGTTTTCTTGAGTTTTTAAGATTCTGTACTTATTAGCTCCTTGATACAAAGTTATAATTATCCACTATGAATCATGACATTGGTTAATGGCATTGAGATGGCAATGATCAACGGCACTGAAAGACATACTTACTCATTTTTTATATCATCCTTTTTAAGCAACAGATGATGCCATACAACAGATGATGTGTGTTATATACTGATAATCGTGTGATGCTGTCTTTATCATCTCCTTAAAGGTTTCTTATGAAATTACATTGTCTATATCATCTCCTTGACCAGAAATACAGCTACTTTTCATCTGTATTATTTCTCCAGTGTCCATCCATGCTACTACACTGTCATCCTTCTTGAAACCAAGTATGTTGATTCATTACGTGTGTATTGTGCCATGGAAACCAAGTGTTCTTATGTGCTATTTCTATGTGTTTCTCTTTGTTGATGCTATTCTATATCATATTGTACCACATCTCACACACGCCACACCATTCCACACCACACCATCACTTACGTGCACAACAAGGATCTAATATAGTGTTACATTCATCTTTGTGATCAACATGTAAGTTTTTACACTTTTCTATATATCCTCTCCCTCATCACTGGACATGCTAAATAATACCCATGTTATATTCTGTCAATGATACAAGATAAAGAGCAATTTGTGTATATTAGATTTCCAATGATGCTGTGTACACTGACACACTCATCGTCATATGTGGTGTGTCACTGTGTGTCTGCATCATCATTCCGTTAATCACTTATTATGTGCTTAATCTTTGTCTTTCTCATTTCCTTCAAAACCCAGAAGTTAAAGAGTTAGTGCTACCTCCCTGAAAATCACATATCAACTACTTCCATATGCTTAGTAACCACATGAAATATTAAATTCTGTGTTACCTCCTTCAGGACAACATAGAATGCTGTAATATTCTTGTATAATAAACTTTATAGTCATGGATTGTGCTATAGTGTATCTGCAACAATATGTTCCTTGCAGCTATTGCATGCACTGTACCTCCAAATTGATCATGTTACTTTATGGTTCAATGGTAATCATTCCTGACAGAACAAGACAAACAAAGCATTACATGACTGCTTTATCTCTGATAACTACACACCATACAATATGATTGTGACCTATTCTCTCTGGTAAGCTTGAGTGTGTGCTGTTACCCTGTTTCTGTCATGAGCTGTGCAATCACCTATATACTTTGCTGTCTCTCAATTATACTGTTACAATTATGAACCCACACTATAACTCAATAATTTCCTAGAAAACAAGATTACATGTTATTTTGGTATCTCTCTTAGAGCCATACATACTGTACTGAGGATCATTTCTCCATGATGGTGATAAACACTAATTTTCACATGTATTATCATAACATAACTTGTACTTCATGCTCCAATGTCTTTATAGTACCCTTCATAGCAATATATAATTCTACTCAATGTCTGTCATTTCCTTTATAACCATTGATTATATTATCCTGTTTCATTTTTTTATAACTATAAGTATGTATGCTATAACCCACTGTCTCTGAGTCATTCTGTTGATAACCACATGGACAGTTGTCCTATGTTTCTCCATAATAGTTAAAGTCACAAAAAAATACTTTACTATTTTCTTCCTCTCTTGATGAATGCCTATCTATTTGTAGATAAGTACCTCTGTTAGCCATTCACAATGTTTTTATGGGTATTATTTCCATGAGAAAAACTCTATATATTACTTTTATCTGTTCTCTCTTTAATATCAATTTATGAAACCACACTCTATTCCATATGCTTCATTCCATTATGTAATGCTATCATATTTCTGTGTCATTCTGTTGACCATGGAATAGTATCAATGTCATGGCCTTCACATGTATGATCACTTATTGTTCTCTGCTATGTTCTTGTATACCACCTTCATTACAGTATCATATATATATATATATATATATATATATATATATATTATCTAGTTCTGGTACATAAAATGCTATACTATTTATCATATCCTTAGGGGCCATATTCAGTCATACCTGCAAATCATATTGTGGTTCAGTCTAGGGCCCGTGGGGTGTGATGCTATTTAGGACCTGTGGTGCTGGGAACCACTATGCCACCCTAGTACTGCTCAGAGTTCTCCAATTCCACCAGTACTCAAGGGCTTCCAAGGCGGCTGCAGCAGTGCTTGGGTGCTTCTAGGTCCATGCTTGGTGATACTCTGGAGGCCATGTGGCACTGAGATCAAACCAGTTGTGTGCGTGCAAGACAAGAACCCTAACTTCTGTACTCTCTTCTTGACTCTTCTACCATTATTTCCTGAGTATTCTTTAGAAAGCCACCCTATGTCTGCACCATCTTCAGGTACAAGTGAATCTACCTTGCCTGCGTGTCATATCCATGTTGACTTTCAGTTGCTATACTACATATGATTAATCATTCTGAGGATTTTATATTTGCATAAAATCTGCGGGGGCTGGAGCGATAGCACAGCGGTAGGGCGTTTGCCTTGCACGCAGTCAACATGGCCGACCCGAGTTCGATTCCTCCGCCCCTCTCGGAGAGCCCGGCAAGCTACCAAGACTATCTCGCCCGCACGGCAGAGCCTGGCAAACTCCCCGTGACATATTCGATATGCCAAACACAGTAACAACAAAGTCTCCAATGGAGACATTACTGGGCCCGCTCGAGCAAATCGACGATCAACGGGAGGACAGTGATACAGTGATAAAACCTGTGTTATCTCATGTAAACACTGTATGCAATCCATATGAAGAATGTACATCTCAATAGATTTGTCCATCACTTCTTTAGGAACCAAGGATCATGCTATGCCACCTCTCAGGTCGCTAGATTAATCTCATCTGATGTTACATCATGATTGTATATGTTTCATCGCTTCTAATAGTCACCAACAGCTCCAGAATGATCATATATATCATTTTCTTCTATCTGTGTTACTCCTGTGTATGCATATCATGCTGTACCATGGCTGTCTTGGTCTACATAAACATATGGTGTAAAAATTGTTTTCCTCTGTCAAACACTTCAGAGTATGACAGTACATAAGTCTGCATAACTCCCATATGACCATATGTGATTGTATGTTATTAATTAATAAATTTCTTAATAGTCCTCTGTGAAATTCTGGATCAAAAAGTGGAGTTCTTAAACGTTAAATAATTTGTGGTCGAACATTTTATGCCTGAAACTTAACAAGGAACTAACTTTGTAATTCTTATTTCATGGTGATTAAAAATCATTAAAAATCAGTCCATTTTTTCAGAAATGCATAGCTTAATATTTGCTTGTACGCCTGCCACAGAGGCAGGCAGGGAGTGGGGGTGGGGTGTTGGGAGGTAATCTAGGGACACGGGTGCTGGAAATGTGCACTGGTAGAGGGATGGGTGTTGGACTATTTTATGACTGAAATTCAATCATGAACAGCTTTGTAAGGATCTGTTGCACAGTGATTCAATTAAGAGAGTTTAAAAAAATAAAAAATATTTGCTTGTATTTGTTCTTTATGAACAGCATGTTTTGAAATAGTGATTGGTAATAACATTTTTCCAGTCATTTATACTAATTGCACAGGCATTAATTTGTCATTGCTTCTCTTTTCAAAAATCACATTAGCATGCTTGTTCTGTTATTCACCAAGGCTTCTCAAAGTGTTCCTTTGATCATAAAGACAACTTCTTTTTATATCTGGTAATAGAATATCCTCACTCTAGAGCATTTGATTTATTTTTAATTTTTTATGCCGCTTAAGTCTATATAATAGCTTGTTTGATGGAGAAGAGAATATCAGTTTACGTTAGACTTTCTCATTGTAGCCAAGGAGCATTTTATTTAAAAAGTTACTGCTTTTTAATCTTTCTTTCAGATCTTGACTTTAAGCAATCATGCTTTAAGTGTAATTAATATTTCCTTCTCATTTTAAATGGAATTGTTGTAGAAAATCCATTCAACAAATATACACTGAATATCTATGTTGTATTGGAATTAATTTAGGAACATGAAATTTATCAGTAATCAAAAGAAAGAGGAATGCCTAACCTTGTGAAGCTATATTATGGATGAAAAATATCACATATGTGTATCAGATAAACTGTTAGATTATATAGAATATTGAGTGTTGATTAGTGTTATGTGGGGAAAATATCAGAATCAAGAGATCTGGATGCGTTGAAATGAGAACAAATGCAAGTTCATTTCCTGTAAATCATTTTATTTTTTATTTATTTTTTATTGTATTTGAGATGGGCTGGAGTGATAGTAGAGCAGGTAGGGCATTTGCCTTGCACACAGCCAACCCAGCTGACCCAGGTTCGATTCTTCCACCCCTCTGGGAGAACCCGGCAAGCTACCCAGAGTATCTTGCCCTCATGGCAAAGCCTGGCAAGCTACCCATGACATATTCGATATGCCAAACATAGTAACAAGTGTCACAGTGGAGATATTACGGGGCCCGCTTGAGCAAATCAATGAACAACAGGACAGTGACAGTGACAGTGTATTGGAGATAACATGATTATAATAAGTATAATATTAATAAATTTGATATAAAAAGTTACTGCATTTTTATTACCAAAGTTCATAAGACTCTCCACCAGAAATCTGCTAATTTTGTAGCAATAATTCTACTTATTGCCATTTATATGTACCTATTAAGTATGAGTGTGTTTTGTAAACATTTAACATTGTTTTGTAAACATTTAACAATCTAAGAAGTTTTGATATTTATACTAATAGTTTTTATTTTAGCTTAGAATTTTGTTGCTCAGTGCATCCTTACATTTGTATTATGCATATTAAATAGAGATATCTACGCAGTTACTTTAATCAAATACATACATATATGTATATATTAGCACAAATCTGTATATAACAATTTTTTCAAAAATTTTATTAGTGAAACACCATGAGGTACAGTTGTAGAATTACAAATTTTTGTGCTTGGGTTTCAATTATACAATGATCAAGTACCCATTCCTCCACCAGTGCCCATTCTCCACCACCACGGATCCCAATATCCCTCCAACCCCCTCATCCTCCTGCCGCGTCCCACCCTGCCTGTGTAGCAGGGCATTCCCTTTTGTTCTCTCTCTCCTTTTGGGTGTTGTGGTTTTCAAAAGAGGCATTGAGTGGCAATCATGTTCAGTCTATAGTCTACTTTCAGTATGCTTCTCCCATCCTGGGAGGATCATCCCAACACCCTTTGTTTAGTGCTTCCTTCTCTATCTGAGCTCCCTTTTCCCTGAATATGTGTAGCTGGCCTCCAAACCATGAAGTAAACATCCTGGTAATTATCTCAGCTATTCTTGGATGTTAGTCTACTATTTTGTTACTTTATGTTCCCCAGATGAATGCAATCTTTCTATGTCCCTCTCTTTCTGACTCATTTCTCTTAGCATGTTACTTTCCATGTAGAACCATTTGTATGTAAATTTCATGACTTCATCTTTTCTAACAGCTACATAGTACTCCATTGTGTAGATGTACCAACGTTTGTTTAACCAGTCAACTGTTCTCGGGCACTCAAGTTTTTTCCAGATTCTGGCTATTGTAAACAGCGCTGCAATGAACAAACAAGTGCAGATGTCACATCGACTATACTTTTTTGCCTCTCTGGGATATATTCCCAGGAGTGGTATTGCTGGGTCAAGTGGGAGCTCAATTTCTAATTTTTTGAGAATCGTCCATACTGTTTTCCAAAAGGGCTGAACCAGTCGGCATTCCCACCAGCAGTGAAGGAGGGTCCCTTTCTCGCCACATCCGTGCCAGTACAGGTTGCTTTTGTTTTTTGAATGTGGGCCAGTCTCTGTGGTGTGAGATGATATCTCATTGTGGTTTTGATCTGCATCTCCCTGATGATTAATGATGTAGAGCATTTTCTCATGTGCTTTTTTGCCATTCGGATTTCTTCTTTGAGAAAGTATCTGTTCATTTCATTGTCCCATTTTTTGATGGGGTTGGATGTTTTCTTCTTGTGGAGTTCAACTAGTACTTTGTATATCCTTGATATCAATCCCTTGTTGGATGTGTATTGGGTGAATATCATTTCCCATTCTGTAAACTGTCTTTGTGTTTTGGTCACTGTGTCTTTGGAGGTGCAGAAGCTTCTTAGTTTAAGATAGTCCCATTTATCTACCTCTGTTTTCATTTTCTTGGCCAGTGACATACATCTTTGAAGATACCATTAGCTTCAATGTCATGGAGGGTTTTGCCAACTTTGTCTTCAATGTACCTTATTGATTCCGGTCTGATGTTGAGGTCTTTAATCCATTTTGATCTTACTTTTGTACATCGTGTTAGGCAGAGATCTGAGCCCACTGTTTTGCATGTAGCTGTCCAGTTTTGCCAGCACAATTTGTTAAAGAGGCTTTCCTTGCTCCACTTCACATTTCTTCCTCCCTTATCAAAGATTAGATGATCATATATTTGAGGGGAGAAATCAGTATATTCAACCCTGTTCCATTGTTATGCAGCTCTGCCTTTGTTCCAGTACCATGCTGTTTTAATTATTACTGCTTTGTAGTAGAGTTTAAAGTTAGGGAGGTTGACTCCTTCTATTTTCTTTTCCCCAAGAAATGCTTTAGCTATTCTTGGGGGCTCATTGTTCCTTATGAATTTCGGGAGTGTTTTCTCCATTCCTTTAAAGAATGTCATGGGTAGTATTATAGGGATCACATTGAATTTGTACAACGCTTTGGGAACTATTGCCATTTTCACGATGTTAATTTTCCCAATCCAAGAGCAGGGGTTATCTTTACATTTTCTCGTATTCTCTTTTATTTCCTGAAGTAGCGTTTTGTAGTTTTCTTTGTACAGGTCCATTAATTCCTTAGTTAAGATGATTTCTAGGTACTTGATTTTCTGGGGTACAACTGTAAATGGAATTTTTTTTATGTCACTTTCTTCTCTGTCACTTTTTGTGTATAAGAAAGCCATGGACTTTTGGGTATTGATTTTATAGCCTGCAACTTTACTATACAAGTCTATTGTTTCTAGGAGTTTCTTGGTAGGGGTTATAGGGTTCTCTAAGTATAGTATATCATCTGCAAATAGTGAGAGCTTGATTTCTTCCTTTCCTACCTGAATACCCTAAATATCTTTTTTTTTTTCCTAACCGCTATTGCAAGTACTTCCAGTACTATATTGAACAGCAGTGGAGAGAGTGGGCATCCTTGTCTCGTCCTTGATCTTAGAGGGAAGGCTTTCAGTTTTTCCCCATTAAGGATCATGCTTGCTGTAGGCTTGTGGTAGATGGCTTTAACTATATTGAGGAAAGTCCCCTCTATCTCCATTTTGGAGAGGGTTTTCATCATAAACGTGTGCTGGATCTTGTCAAATGCTTTCTCTGCATCTATTGATATGATCATGTGCTTTTTGCTTTTGTTAATATGATGGATTATGTTGATAGATTTCCAGATGTTAAACCATCTTTGCATCCCTGGAATGAATCCTACTTGGTCATGGTGTAAGATATTTTTGATGAGTCATTGGATTCTATTTGCTAATAGTTTGTTGAGGATCTTTGCATCTCTGTTCATCCGGGATATCAGCCTGTAGTTCTCTTTCTTTGTGGTATCATTGTCTGCTTTTGGTCACAGTCCTCCTGTTGTTCATCGATTTGATCGAGCGGGCCCAGTAACGTCTCCATCGTGAAACTTGTTGTTACTGTGTTTGGCATATTGAATGTGTCACGGGTAGCTTGCCAGGCTCTGCCATGCAGGCGAGATACTCTCGGTAGCTTGCTGGGCTTTCTGAGAGGGGCGGAGGACTTGAACTCGGTCTGCCATATTGGCTGCGTGCAAGGCGAACGCCCTACTGCTGTGCTATTTCTCCAGCCCCCTGCTTTTGGTATCAGGGTGATATTTGCTTCATAGAAACTGTTTGAAAGTGTTTTTGATATTTCAATTTTGTGGAAAAGCTTAAGGAGGATTGGGAGTAAGTCCTCTTTAAAGATTTGGAAGAATTCACTAGTGAATCCATCTGGGCCAGGACTTTTGTACTTGGGGAGAATTTTTATTACTATTTCAATTTTCTTGATGGTGATAGGTCTGTTAAGGTATTTCAGGTCTTCTTGGTTCATCCTTGCGAGTCTATAGGGTCTAGGAACTTACCCATTTTCTCGAGGTTTGCATGTTCCGTGGCATAAAGCTTCTCAAAGTACTCCCTGAGGGTCCTTTGAGTTTTTGTAGTTTCTGTTGTAATGACCCCCTTTTCATTTCTTATTTGGTCTACTAGGGTTTTCTCTCTTCCTTTCTTTGTGAGTTTTGCTAGAGGCTTATCGATCTTGTTTATTTTCTCAAAGAACCAGTTCTTGGTTTCATTGATCTTTCGGATTGTTTTTTGGGTTTCCATCTCGTTAATCTCTGCTCTGAATTTTATTATTTCCTTCTTCCTGTTCAGATTGGGCTCCTTTTGTTGGTCCTTCTCCAAGCTCTTAAACTGTGAGGTTAGGTTACTTATGTAGGCTCGCTCCTCCTTCCTGAGGAATGCTTGTAGAGCTATAAACTATCCCTTAACACAACTTTTGCTGTGTCCCATAAGTTTTGGTACCTCGTGTCCTCATTTTCATTCATTTCCAGGAATTTTTTGATTTCCTCTCTAAGTCACTCGTTGTCCAATAGTGAGCTGTTTAATTTCCAGGTGCTTGATTTAGTTTTCTGTTTTTGTGTGTGATTTACTTCTAATTTCAGTGCATTGTGGTCTGAGAGGATTGTTGATACAATCTCTATCTTCTTAATTTTATGGATATATGTTTTGTGGCTCAGCATGTGGTCTATCTTGGAGAATGTTCCATGCACGCTTGAGAAGAATGTGTATTTAGCTTTTTGAGGATGAAGTGTTCTGTATATATCTACTAAGTCGCTTTCTTACATTTTTTCCCTCAGATGAAGTATGTCCTTGCTAAGCTTGAGTCTGGTTGATCTATTAAGAAGTGATAAAGTAGTGTTGAAGTCTCCCAGTAGTATTGTGTTGCTATCAATGTCTTTCTCCAAGTATATGAGTAGTTGTTTGAAGTACTTTGCTGTTCCCTCATTAGGTGCATATGCATTTAGTATTATAAATTCTTCCTGTTGTACAGATCCCTTGATCAATAAGAAATGGCTTTCACTATCTCTTGTGATCTTCTTCACTCTGAAATCGATGTGGTCTGATACTAGGATGGCTACCCCAGCTTTTTTATGGGAGCTGTTTGCCTGTAGGATTGTTTTCCAGCCTTTGACTCTGAGCCTGTGTTTGCTTTGACGATTGAGATGTGTTTCTTTCAGGCAGCAGAATGTTGGGTTCAATTTTCTAATCCATCCTGCTACTCTGTGTCTTTTAATTGGTGCATTTAGCCTATTGATGTTGAGAGAGATTTTTGTTATGGGGTTTCGTCCCATTTTTTCTGTTGAAATTTGGTGTATTTGAGGGGCCTCTCCTGTCTTAAAGTAGCCCTTTTAGTTGTTCTTGTAACCATGGTTTTGAGTCTTTGAAGTTCCTGAGCTGTTGTTTGTCTGTGAAACTGTGTGTTGTTTCTTCTGTTATGAATGAGAGTCTCACTGGGTAAAGTATTTTTGGTGAGGCATTTATGTCATTGAGGTTTTTTTCACTATATCCCACCGGTGTTTTCAAGCCATGAGGGTTTCATCAGAAAAATCATCTGTGAATCTTTAGGATACTCCTTTATTGGAAATTTCTTTCTTTGATCTTGCTGCTTTCAGAATTTTGTCTCTATCTAAGGTTTTGGTCATTTTGATCAGGATGTGTCTTGGGGTATTTTTATCCAAATTTCTTCTAGCTGGTACCCTTCAGGCCTCCTGAATGTGGCCACATGTTTTCTTCAGCTTTGGCAACGTTGTAGCAATGATGTCTTTGACGGTTTCTTCTTCATCAGGGTTTTCTTCCTGTCTTTCTGGGAGTCCAACAATTCTTACGTTACCCCTCTTGGCTTCATCACGATCTTCTCTTGCCATCTGTTGCCGAATTGTGAGTCTCTTTTCCATTTTCTGCTCTTTTCTGGAGTGTCTCTGGAGTTCATCTTCGAGCTCACTGATTCTGTCCTCAGCAGCTGTTACTCTGCTGCTGAGGCCTTTGCTGAGTTTTTCAATTTGCCTACCAGGTTTTTCAGGTCTGACATTTCCATTTGCAATTTTTTTTTGCATTTTCCTCATTTCTATCTTCAAATCCTCTTATCTTTTATTGGCATTGCTTTCCATTGTTTCTTTTAGCTCCTTAAGCATCCTCAGTAGCTCTCTTCTAAATTCCTTGTCAGAGAGGTTGTCTAGCACTTCGTTACTGTTGATGTCTTCTGGGCTATCCTCTTCAATAAGAAAGCTTGGTGGGCCTTTGCATTGTTTTACCATTGTGACCAGTGTGGTTTAGACCTTCATGATCACTGTTACTATTCTGCTTGAGATGCAGAATGAATTGAGATGGGCTTAGTGAATTATTGGCTAATGTGTTTCTGGTGGTTAAGCTAACCTAGTGAAAGTTCCATCTAAGTGGTTAATTTATGGTTCCTATAGGATATGTAGTGGGAGAATAACACAGCCGTGGCTCCGAGAAGGGGCCTTGGTGCCGGGTGGGTACCTAGATGAATGAGGAGAGAGTGCCCGGAGCACTTCAGCTTTGTTTTCATGTGGTGTGCCTCAATTCCCATTCCTCGCAGACCAAGGATGAAAACCGGCAGTTCTCAGGGGATCTATTAGCGATGCAGGCCTGGGAAGCGTCCCTGCCACCGGGCGGGTACCTGGATGAATGAGAACATTTTTTTTCTTACTGGATTTATATTTTTAATTTTTTTTATTTTATAAAGTAGTTCAAGATATTTCATTACATTTAATATTCAAACACCAACCCCACCACCACCACCAATACACCTTCCTGCCATCATATTTTGGGCGTTTCCATTCTGAACTTCAATCCCTGCCCCCAAAACAGAACCAAAATAATATATTTTGTGTTTGTTATGAAAAACATCTGAAACTGTTACAGAAAAGCATCCTTAGAAGAAAGTATGAAGATTTTTGAATTTTACCCGGGGCCATTAAGCCCTTCTATAAGAGATCACTAACGTGTTATTGTACCTTGAGCCTTGTATGCTTTTATTATATACATATGTTTATATGTATATATATACATATATATCTATAAAAATATTTCCCTCTAAGATTGGTTGCCTCCTACTTTGAACCCCATCAAATATGGTGCGGTACTCTTTGAGTATGGGTAGGGCGTGTCCTATGAAGTGTCACAGCCATGCATTCCAGGAATAGGTTCACTCATGGGTCAGACTTGGCCCGAGCATGTGGAGAGTGGACATGAGGTGGTGGCGGTTGAGTTCTGGAAGTTTTTGACTGCCTGGACTGGGTCCCTTGGGGCAGGGAGGGGCCACACCCGGCCCCCTCTGGAGCACCCCGTGGAATTATTCTTATGACTCTTTGCCCCTTTGATGTGCACTACTTATTTCTTGCTTTAAAAATTTGAATTTTCAGGTCATATTAGCTGTGTTTTCTAAAGGTTACTTTAACTATATATATATATATGTATATATCTATGCACATATGTATGTATACAACAACTTTTTTCCTCATTGGAATTATTCTCAAGACTATTTGCCACTTTGTTGTGCACTATTTCTATCCCTAAAAAATTTGCATTTTCAGGTCTTCTTAGCTGTGTTTTCTAAAGTTTGAAATATGCCTTTGTAAAAATGTTTTCATGTTATGCAGAATATTTCTTTAAATAAACTCTTAAAAGCAAATTGTTCACTTTTCTTTAAGACTTTTGAAATGTTTCACCAAATTGCAGTTTTATATTTTTAATCATATTCTACAACACTATCTCATCTGCTTTCTTACTTCATTGTTAGTAAAGTAGAAAAATATTTAAAATGCTCTTAATGTTTCTAAGTATACAAATTCATCTCTATACAATGTAATTTGCAATAAGAAAAATACTTCCTTAATAGCTAGATTTTTTTTACTGAAAATTTTATTACCACAATTTTTCCTTCTGTGCTGATGCATTCTTTAATGTTTTTTTTTTGCTTTGTTTTGTCTTGGGGTCAGGCCCATTAGTGGTCAGGATTTACTCCTTTATAGTCATATAAAAACTAAAAAATATAAAAACTCCTATAAAACCCAGCTCCCGGAAGCATGTGGCCTCATTCGCGGCCACACAACATCTTATTATCTCATTCTTTCTTTTGACAACCTGGCAGGCTACCAAGTGTAACCTGCCCACATGGCAGAGTCTGGCAAACTCCCCGTGGCATACCCAATATGCCAAATACCAGTAACAATGATGCGTCGTCTCATTCTCCTAACCCTGAAAGAGACTTGAATGTGGCACTTTTTAGAATCTCAGGGTTAGGACAAAGGAGACGTTACTGGTGCCTGCTTGAGGCAATCGACGAACAACAGGATGATCGCAAGCATGATTTACTCCTGACCCTGGGCTCAGACATCACACCTGGCAAGGTTTGGGGATCTTAGGGGGTACTAGGAATGGAACTTGAGTTGGCTACATGCAAAGCAAACACTCTGCCTGCTTCAATATCTCTTCAGCCCCTTCACTCCTTAATTTTAAGGAAGCATTTGTTACCCTTTCCCTTCTTCCCAACCATTTGTACACCTTACATTTGTTAATTGAGCGATAGCGGTAGGGCGTTTGCCTTGCACGCAGCCAACATGGCCGACCCGAGTTTGATTCCTCGGCCCCTCTCGGAGAGCCCGGCAAGCTACCGAGAGTATCTCGCCCGCACGGCAGAGCCTGGCAAGCTCCCCGTGACGTATTCGATATGCCAGGCACAGTAACAACAAAGTCTCCAATGGAGACGTTACTGGGCCCGCTCGAGCAAATCGATGAACAATGGGAGGGCCTTTACCTTTAACTTTTACCTTACTCTGAACTTGACACTCAACAATGGGAATACAAAGGCAAAAACCATTCATTAGCTCTTTCTGTTGAAAAGTGTTTTCAATTGCTGCTTATTGAGAAATTCCAAATGTTCCCTCTTCGGAAGGCCTCTCATACCTTACTAACTAACCTTATTAAGTAACTAACTCATATATAACATATGAAAGCTTATCTTGCTGCTTATTTCATAACTGGTCTATCAAAATTCTTTTTCAGGTTCTCTTTAAAATTTTTTCTGGAGTCTGGAGAGATAGTATAGCAGGTGGGGCACTTACCTTGCATGGTCAATCCTCAGCATCCCATACTGAGACCTGCCAGGAGTAATCCCTGAGCACACTAGATGTTGCCCCCAAAACATAGCAAAACACTTTATTTTTTTATGGATTGTTGCTCTCTTTTTTCTATCTTGGAACCTATCCTCTGATAAGCTCAGCAATACAAAAGCACTCCTTTCCTCCATGTTTCTCCCATCGTTGGGCCAGCTTGCATGCTCCAGAATCTCAGTGGGAGACCCAGGCATGATAGCAAATTCTTTGCAAAAGGAACTGAGTAATAATGATATCGTGAGAAGAACTGCTGGTACAAAGTGCCAATAAGGTGTCCCTAATCCCAAAAAATGCAGATCAAAGTGTCTTGCCTAAGGAACTGCAAGCACAGCTCATAGATTCTGAAAATATACCAGCCATATTTTGCCTGACTCTTTGGGGTCATAGTGTCAAGAACATTAGGGAAGACAGAGATAGTTGCTACTGATGCTACAAGACTGAATGAACTAGGAGGTGAATGAGATGCTTTCAGTAAGGCCACTGGCAAAGATCTTTCCAGAGAGCTCCAAGAGAGACCATCGTCCTTAGACATTTCTGGAAGAGTCCCCAGTATTAAATGCTCAGGGTACAGAGTCAATTCTTCCAAGAAGCCCAGAGAGCTAAAGCAGCTTGGAGAGTCAGTGAGTGGAACACTGAAAACAGGCCAGGTCAACAGAAGCATGTCTTCTGAGCTCTGATGGAGAACGATGTGTCCCAGGGTGGAACTCAGGGAGAGAGTTTGATTTGGGAAGAATTCATTTAACGGTGACTTCCTGATGATAAAACTGGCACAAATAGCTGCAATTGTAAGGTGGCATTTATTTCAGTGTATTTTTCTATTTATATTTTACTATCTAAAACTATAAGATAAATGGAAGAAGTTGTGAAGTGTCTTTGTACATATTAAGTCATTACTTTTCAGCTTTCCAAGTCAAATTCTTCATCCTCTCCCCTCTATAGGCTAATAAAATTGGTTTCTTCTCTCACCCCTGATCATAGCGACTAGCTCTTCCTATAGACAAATTGAGCACAGAGACTGTGTCAGAGGAATTATCTTCATGATTTGGTTTGTAGTTCTTGACTGTATATAAGTGTGTAAATGTCCTTACTCTTCTCAAAAAGGAACAGCAAGAGTTTTCTGTGCAACCACAAGAAAATGCATTACCAAACTGGAGGGCCATGAAAGTGAAATCTCAAAGGTGAGTTTCTTCTAAGAAGCTTACTTAGTCTCACAAACACAATGAAAAAAAAAGTTAGTACATGTGGGTTAATGGAAATGAAATACTAAGATTTGTTTCAATTAGCTCATGGCTAGTAATCAGTTACCTAAGGACTTTGTTTTTTAAGGGTTGTCTGCATCATAAATGATTTCTTAAACCTTCCCAAAAGTATGTAGTACTATTCTCCTCAACCATCAGGAAAATATTAATTAGTTGAAAATACTGGTTAAAAGTTCTTTTTCTGGTTCTAGTTTATGTTACACACACACACACACACACACACACACACACACACATACACTCACACACACCACCAACAACAACAACAACAAAACCATACACACCCTAAAATAACCAGTGCAGTGTCTCAATATCAAGTTCTACAAATGAGATGCAAGTGAGGAAATATTTCCTGGAAACATTTAAATACTTATTAGTATATAAAATTCCTCATTTTAATTTGTTTATTGGGGGAGGGTGTTTGCTAGTGGTGCTCAGGGGCTCATCCCAGCTTTGTGCTCACTGATTGCTCCAGGCATTGCTCAGGGGACTATAAAATGACCTATTTTGAAGCTCCAAGGCTGTTGGTTGGAATTTCCTAAAAATCCCCCCCCCCAAATTTTATTCCCTGAATAGGGTCATCTCAATGGTGACCTGAGGATTATAAGAGCTATCAAGACATTTTGAAGCAAGTACAAATACCATCCTTAATAAAAAGTTAAGAATGTCAATAAAAATAAACTTTTAAAATGTCCATATTTTTTAAAGACAAATACTTTCAAAACTTTGTGCTAGATAAATGATTATTTTCAAGTTATAAGTAAAGCATGATTATTCTTTCACTTTTGTTATTTGTTTGGAGCTACATACGGTGATGATCAGGGATGGTGCTCGGGGCTTACACCTGGCTCTAAGAATAACCACATGTTATCCATAATTTATCTATCTGCAAAGGGCTGGTGCGATAGCACAGCAGGTAGGGTGTGTGCCTTGCATGTGGCTGACCCGGCTGAGCCGGGTTCGATTCCTCCGCCCCTCTGGGAGAGTCCGGCAAGCTACCGAGAGTATCGCACCCGCACAGCAAAGCCTGGCAAGCTACGTATTCGATATGACAAACACAGTAACAAGTCTTACAATGGAGACATTACTGGGCCTGTTCGAGCAAATTGATCAACAATGGGAGGACAGTGCTACAGTGCTACAGTGCAAAATTTTGAAGGCATTTGTTTGTCTTAAAAAAATAAGGACCTTTTAAAAGTTCATGTTTATTGACATTTTCATTTATTTTTCACTTAATCACTTAATCACTTAACTTCCCGTTAGTCGGCGATTTGCTCGAGCGGGCGCCAGTAACGTCTCCATTTGTCCCTGTCGCGTGCTAGTGTAGCCCAATGGCATCTGTTCGCTCTGGGATCATGAAGAGCCTCAAACCGATCGTTCATGATCTTGAGGAAGAAGTCTGACCATCTGGTAGGTGGGCGGCCAAGCGGTCTTTTGACATCCTGTGGAATCCAGTCGGTTACAGCTCTAGTCCAGCGGTCGTCTTTAAATCTCATTAGTGACCAGCCCATCTGATTTTCGACACCTTGGCAAATGAGACAGCGTCCCTGATTCTTGATCGTCGAATGTCAGAACTCCGGATTCTCTCTCTCATTTGAGTGAAACGTGATATTCCAAGCATAGCTCTTTCTATTCTTCTTTGGGAGACCTGAATAGCATTCTCATCCTGTTTGCATAGGGCCCAGGTCTCTGAGGCATATGTTAATGCAGGAAGAACAGTGGAATCAAAGAGATGTGCCCGGAGCCGGAGGTTCTTCGTCCTCTTAGCTATTTCTTCGAGGCTCTTGAAAGCGTTCCAAGCCGCTCTCTTCCTCCTGCGCAGCTCGGGTGCCAGGTTATTTGTCATGTTGACTTCTCGACCTAAGTATACATAGCTGTTGCATTCGGAGATGGTCGTTCCGTTGAAAGCGAATGGGGCATCAGGAACGAGGCTGTTTCTCATAAACATTGTCTTCGTAAGATTCAGCTGTAGTCTGACCTTTCCACACTCACGGTCAAAGTCGGCCAGCATTTGTCCCGCTTGGCTGATGTTTGGTGTTATTAAAACAATGTCATCAGCAAAGCGGAGGTGGTGTAATTGCCGACCATCTATCTTCACACCCATTCCTTCCCATTCCAGTCGTCGCATGATGTTCTCGAGGGTGGCACTGAAGAGTTTCAGTGAAATGGTATCACCCTCCCGAACCCCTCTCTTGACATCAACGATCACTTCTTTGTAGAATGGTGAGATCCTGGTAGTGAATCCGCAATACAGCTCACGGAGGATTCTGATGTATTGGGCTTGAATGCCCTGATTGGCTAGGGCTTCAATGACCGCTTCCATCTCAACAGAATCAAAGGCCTTCCTTAAATCAATGAACGTTAAACAGAGCGGCATCTTGAACTCCCGAGAAACCTCAATGAGCTTGGTTATCGTGTGGATATGGTCGATGGTGCTGAATCCTTTGCGGAACCCTGCTTGCTCGCATCGTTGTCCTTCATCTAGCGTTCTGCCAATCCTATTTAGGATGACTCGAGTGAACAACTTGTAGATGACAGACAATAGGCAGATCGGGCGATAGTTGCCAATGTCATGGATGTCTCCCTTCTTGAACAGTAGTACGGTCCTGCTGGTTTTCCACTGGGACGGAACCTTGCATTCAGACAGGTAGCGAGTGAAAAGCCGAGCCAGTGTATTGATGAGTACTGATGGCAGGTTCTTCAGGTGTTCAGGTCTGACCTTGTCTGGGCCGGGTGCTGTTTGTTTCTTTAGCGACAAAATGGCATGTCGGATTTCAGAAGGGAGAACATTGGGAACGACATATCCATCCTATGGAATTTGGTGTGTCGGCAAGTGGACATGGCTATCGAAGAGATTTGAGTAGAAGTCATGGATAATCTTTTCCATTGCTGTTCTGGAGGATGTGATGGATCCATCAGGGCGTCAGAGGGCAGTCATCTTGGTCTTGTAGTTGGCGAAGGACAGGCAGGCGTAACGAATACTTTTCCCAGCTTCTGCTGCATCTACCAGTACTTCTGCTCTTCTCTCTTTGAGGTCTTCCTTGATCGCATCTCTGCATTTCTTTGCGAGCTCGGACGTTAGCTTGCAGTTGCCTGAGGCATGCACCAAACCACGCTGGCGAATTAGCTCAAGAGTTTTCGAAGACAGGCGTTTTTTTTTTTGTGGCTATCTCTCTCTTGGCATTCCTCGCACATTCATGGAGGTGCTGAACCAGTCGATCGTATTCCTCGTCAATGTTGTCAACAATGGCATCTTCCCATGTTGCCTCAATAGTGCCAAAGAGTTCCCAGTTGGTGGTCATTCTGGGAGTTCTCTTTTTGAACTTTGCAGCCCTTTCTCCCCGCTCTGTGAAGTAGAATTTTGCACGAAGGAGACAGTGGTCCGATCCCATTCAAAATTTTGGGACAACAGCAACATCGGTCAGGCAAAACTGTTGATTGAATATGATGTGGTCTATTTCGTTGTGGAATCGTCCACCGGGGGACTCCCATGTCCAACGTTTAGATTCTGCCTTCTGGAACTGTGAGTTACCATGGATGGTCTTGGTCGACATGATGAACTCAGACAGTCTCTCACCCTGTTCGTTCCATTCTAGGCCATGGGTCCTGCTGTGAAGTTCTTCAGCTGATCTTCTCGGTCCTATCTTGGTATTAAAATCCAAGATTTATTTTTAAGGAAACAATTTAACAAAGGTATTTGTTGTGGAAGAAACCACACCTCAGACATTACATCACACCCATTGATGCTCATGGGCGATGCTCACGGTTTACTCCTGTCTCTAAGCTCAGGTTTAGCTACCAGTGGGCTCAGGAGATCATATGAGGTGCAGGGAATGCCTCTTCCTTCCCAGCTCTGCCTGGTTAATTGCTCTCCTACTTGGGATCCGGTTTCGTTCCTTATGTAAATGATCAGAGTAACAATTTCAGGTCTCTGTAGTTCCTTCTAGAGTGCAGTGGTCCCTGTTGTGCCCTCTCCTTCTCTCACTGCATCTGCTGCTGGCCATTGTCACCCTCTGCTATTTTATTGCTGGTCTCCAAGAGCTGCCAGATGACACCCTCTTTTTTATTTATTTATTTATTGAATCACAGTGAGAACAGTCACAAAGCCTTTCAGTTCAAGTCTTGGTCGGTTATACAGTGATCAAACACCCGTCCCTTCACCAGTGCACATTTTCCACCACCAAGAACCCCAGTATACCCCCCCTCCCACTCACCTTCTACCTGTGTGACAGATTTCCACTTACTCTCTCTCTCTCTCTCTCTCTCTCTCTCTCTCTCTCTCTCTCTCTCCTGTTGATCACATTCAATATTGCAACAAAAGACCAAACATTGTTATTTGGAATTTTCCCCAACATTCAGACCTGCCACAAAGAGATCATTAGAAAATTTGTTTTCTATTGCTGATTATGAAGAGCATATGATGTCGTGTGGCCACAATAGTGGCCACACGAATTTGGATTTCTGATATTTTAATAATAAACCTAGAGGGATTGCTGACAGAAGCCCCTGGGTTCCGAGATTGGTCTGTGTGCCTCTGGGATCATGGTCGGTCAGAAGCCAGAGAAGGCGTTTGAGGATGCAGATGACACCCTCTATAAGCTGAGCTACCTTAGGATTGGCAGAGGCAATGAGGATGGGGTGGCGCCCACGTGGGGGACAGGCTCTGGAGGGGACTTAGGCGAGGCCTTGGAAAGTTTTTTTACCTGGTAATTATTGGCATTCCTATCACACTGCTATTGGCATTCCTATCACACATTCCTATTACCTGGTAATTATTGGCATTCCTATCACACTCAACAAGTGCTTATACCGTGTGTGTGTGTGTGTGTGTGTGTGTGTGTTTGTGTAAAGAGTTCTCAAACTCTATTATGTTTGTTTAAGTCAATTCAGGTATGGTGTTTCAATGGACTATATATCAAACATTCATTCACTAAAGGCTTTACTTGTTTGCTTGTTTGATTTGCAATAACATCTGGAAGTCCTTATGGTTTACTCCTGGCTTTGTGCTCAGGGATCACTACTGGTGCTGCTGGAAGGACCGGATGTGATGCTGGGGATCCAACCCAGGTCAGCCATGTGCAAGGCGAATGCCTTATTTCTCTGGCCCAAAATAAAGTCTTTTCTTTTTTTGAGATTTTTTTTATCCTAGGCATTGTGAGTTTTTGAGAAAGCATAAGGCCAAAAATACATGGCCCTGACATTGTCTATTGTTTACTCACAGAAGTGGCTTCTGATGTATGAGAGAGAGTTCTCAAGGGAAGCACTGAGGCATGAGCTGACGGTCTCCTTAGACTGCGTCTCCCATGCCAGCCAAGTTCTTGTGTCTGGCATTTTTCAGGCGGTTGTATTTATGGTTCTATACTGCTTCCCAAGTAGCAAGAGGCACAAAGTAATATTTGTAGACATGCTGTTCACATCCTCCATGACAGTTTGCATTTGGTGACAGAATATCAGGCTGCAGAGTACAGATAAGTGAATTAGCACCCAGGCCCAATTCTGCCTCTCCCGGAGAAAGCCACCCCGAGCCTTTGTGAAGTCTGGGGAATACTCAGATTATCACAGTGCTTTGCACTTCACTCTTGGTATGGTTCCAGAAAGAAAATAAGCTTCTTGTACTCAGTTTAAAACATTTAATCCATTAGTGCCTATCCTGTTTTTCTTATCATGACTGAAATTCCTTCTATAAGAAGAGCCACCCAGTTCAGCCTTTATACAAGGCAATATGGAGATTTATAAAAAAAAAAAAGAAGAATAGAATTACCCATCACCCAGAGCTTCATATCTATGCCCACAACATAAAGACATTCATTTGAAAGGACACATGCATGCCTATGTTCATTGCTGTGCTTAGAACAACATCCAAGACATGGAAACAACCCAAAGGCCCAATTATGTATGAATGGATCAAAAAGTTGTGGTATAGGGGGCCAGAGCTATAGTACAGTGGACAGGATGGAGCTGACCCGGGTTCAATCCCCAGCATCCCATATGCTCCCCCTTGCTCACTCCCCTCCCCCGGCACTGCCAAAAGTAATTCCTGAGTACAGAGCCAGATGTAACCCCTGAGCAACACTGGGTGTGACCCAAAAAGCCAAAAAAAATTTGTCGTATATATACACAATGGAATGCTCTGCAGCTTTAAGAATTGTGAACCAGACTCAAAATCAATATTTTTTTTTGAAAGAAGAAAATACCTGAGTGGGGAGGTGCCAAGTGCTGGGCAATGTCCCTGTTTGTTGATTTAAAACATATCAAGACCGATGCCCTTTTCTGTGTGTTCCTTGTTGCCAGATATCTTTCAATCCCCAAGGGAACCGTCTGCTCACTGGCAGTGCTGACAAAACAGCGAGACTCTGGGACGCTCACACGGGGCAATGTGTTCAGGTTCTCGAGGGGCATACGGATGAGATCTTCTCTTGTGCCTTCAACTACAAAGGCGACATCATCATCACAGGTAGGAGGGATGCAAACTTTCTACACCCAATTAACCTTTCACATGGGCAGTTGCCAAACTGAAGAACAAACGGGCCCGCCCCTTCCGCTTCCTGTCTCTATGGTCCCAGGCTCATCCCTAACCCTCCTTGTCTCCATGGTCCCAGACTCACCTTGATTCCTCTATATTGGATTTTAATTATAGAGTTGAACCTCAGAAGTGAGCGCTACTCCCACATGGTTAATATTAAGGTGATGGCAGGAAGGTCAAGAACTAGGGCAAATACAGACCCAGCTTGTACCCCGTCAGAGGTCTGTTTTGGGGTTTTTTTTTAAGTTGTTCTTTTCCCCTTGGATTGTCCCTAAAGAACACATTAATATTTGGGTAAAAGGATGCATGCAGGCTCTTTGTCAACCATTGACAGTTTACTGCGAACTAATCCCATGGGCAGCATTTTATTTTTAGCTATGTTTTGTTGCTAAAGGAGAAGGAGCTAATTTTGGTTGAGGAAAGAGAAAGAAATGCAAAAATATGATTATACTAGAACAGCACTGGTAATAGCAATAGTCAAAGATAATCAGAGGCCCCTGTGGGGTCTCAGGCAGGGGATTGGCAGCCCCTCGTGTGGCCACGGTGTCCAGTGCTTGGTAGAGCCACCCTAAGATTGTCCACCTCTCCGAGATTCCCACTGTGTTTGAGAGCATTGACAACTGCTTCCCGAATCCTGAAGGGTTAAATGCTCCCTACTCAAGGCTGAGTTTCTCTCATGGCTGATTAGTCCTTGTTATTTTGGGGCTGCTGAGATTAACCTCTCTTGCTCTAAAGTACCTGCATTCTCTCCTTAATTATGAGTTCTGAAATTACAGACTGCTTCCCTGGGGTATAGAGTTGTTAAGCATTTACTAATATGTACAAATTTCTCAAATGATACTCCTCAAACGATTAGCTGTGTGTATGAATGTGGACCCTTGTGAGGTGAAGAGGAGGGGGTGCCTATTGCAAAGTTGTGGCCAAGGAAAGGAGGCAGACGGCCCCCAAAGCCCTGATTTCTAGAGCCCAGGGTTTTGATGAAACCATCACTGCAATATCACCCCCCCCCCAAATAGTCTTCACAGAGGACTATGCAGAACTTAGGGGAATAATATCACTTGTTTGAGTTCCTTCTGTATACTAATCTAGTGCACCCCCAAATAACAAGGTGCTATCTGCAATACTTCTCCCCTCAACTGTTCTTCACAGAGGACCCTGGAGAACTTAGGGGAGGAATATTGCTAGTCTGGGATCCCCCTGCATACTAATTTAGTGCATCCCAAATACCAAGGTGCTAAATGCAACCAATATGGACGACAGAGCTTGGCTGGAGTGAAGATGCATCTTTTATCTCACCCTTAGCAGAGCAATTGCTTTTGTTTTTCAAGTGCCGTCATTTCTTGGGGAACCTTGTGTTACTAACTTTGTGAAATTTTTTTTTTGAGATTGGGAGTGGGATTCCAAACTGGAAGAGCAGTGGCAAGCAGGCCCATTTTACCTGCAAAAAAGAGGAAATACCTCTTGCAGACATGTGCAGCTTTTATGGACGTTCACAATCCACATAGATGCCACACTGCTTATACTGATGCTGAGTACTGGTCCCCAAAGTTTAGAAGGTCAGCCACTCAGCACAGCTCCACACCAGGGCTGTGGATGGAATGTAACCGAGTTTACCCAGGCTGCTTTCATTTATTCATAGCTTTTGGGTCACACCCAGCGATGCTCAGGAATTAGTCCTGGTAGTGCATGGGGGACCATATGGGATGCCAGGGATTGAACCTGGGTTGGCCATATGCAAGGCAAACACCCTAACTGCTGTGTTATTTCATGCTCCTACCCACCTACCCACCCAGGCTGCTTTTATTTATTTTTAATTTTTTAATTTTTTTATTAATTGAATCACTGTGAGAACAGTTATAAAGCTTTCAGATTTAAGTCCCCGTAATAAAATGATCAAACACCCATCCCTTCACCAGTGCACATCTTCCACCACACAGAGCCCCCATATTCCCCCCAACATATCCCTCCCCCTGCCTGTGTGGCAGATGATTTCCACTTTACTCTCTCTCTACTTTGATTACATTCAATTTTTCGACAGAAGACTCACCATTATTATTTGGAATTCCCCCCCCCCCACACACACAACAATCAGACCTACCAAGAAGGCATCATTAGATAATTTATTTTCTATTTCTGATAATAAAGAACATATGATTTTGGATTTCTGATATTTTATTAAGTCCGGAGGGATTTCTGCCAGAAGCCGCTGGGTTCCGAGATTGGTTTGTGTGCCTCTGGGATCATGGCCATTCAGGAGCTGGAGGAGCTGGCCATGGGCTGCAACTTGGGATCTCGTTGGGGCAGGGAGAAGAGCTAGTTCCACTCTCCCCCATCGCATGAGGTCCAGCATGTCTCGTCATTGCAGGCTCATACCTCTCTGTCCAATAGGCTCTGAAAGATGACTGTCACCATGCCGCCACCGAGGAGATAAGGCAGAAGGGACAATGCCCTTTCCCTCCTGGGGTGGCACTTGCCATAGCTTAATTCAAAGTTCAGAAGCACTTCTGCCAGAAGCCGCTGGGTTCCACCAGGCTGCATTTAAAGGAAAGTTGACATAGTAGGGACAAGGATTGTCTATCAGGAGGATGGCTTACGTATTTAAATTGATGATGAGAAAAATTGATGCACATTTTCAAGTGTTCCAAAGTAGAAAGTATTCTCCTCCATAGCTCATTCTCTTCTTGAAAACCTAATATTCCAGATCCCTTTGTCCCCATGTGGTGGCCATAGTTAAGGGAAGCACCAAAGGGACAGTGAAAGCGGTACATTCTCAAGCTTTCTCCAATTCTAAGATACCATGAATCCCTCTGGTAGAAGACAGAAAATTGCACAATTGAATATTGATAGGAATCCTAACCCTACCCCCACAAATGCCTTTTTTTTTTTTTGCTCAGTGACAGTCCAGCACATTTACCATGATGGTAATTGACCTTGAGGCAGAACATGTCAAGTAGTAGAAAGGGAGAGTAAAGATAAAGTGACAAGTGGAATTTGTGTCTGCAGGCAGCAAGGATAATACCTGCAGAATATGGCGCTGAGTGAAGAAGACCCGTCCATCGCACACCTGGTAACCAACCGTGGTGATCAGGAAGAGAATAAGAAGACTATGTCGGGATTGCATACATCTTTCCAGAAGAAAACTATTCTTATCTGACAGATAATGACCATTAAAACTGATGAAGTTTTCTCACTTCTGGATAGTATTTTGTGAAGATAGCAGCAAGTAACCTAGCATTTTCTAGTTGTCTCTTGTGATCGTAATCTTGTTTTTATTTGTTTGTTTATTTTAGTTTTGGGCTTTTATTATTTTGTTTTGGGGTCACACCTGATGGTGCTCAGGGCTTATTTCTGGCTCTGTGCTTAGGATTTACTCCTGGCTCTGTGCTCAGTTCTTACTCTTGCCTCTGTGGTCAGGGCTTACTCTTGGTTCTTGCTCAGGGCTTGTTTCTGGCTCAGCGCTCAGGGATTACTCCTGGTTCTGTGCTCAGGGATTACTTATGGCTCTGTGCTCAAGGATAACTCCTGGTGGGCTTGGGTTATTTTGTTGTTTTGTTTTGGGATCACACCTAATGGTGCTCAAGGGCTTACTTCTAGCTTTGTACTTAGGGCTTACTCCTGGCTCTGCACTCAGGACTTACTCTTGGCTTTGTGCTTAGGGCACAAAAAAGATACGATGACAAAGGCATGACTGTATACATTACAAGGCAAGGATACGGTTATATTGAATGCTCATTTAATTGCTTAGAAATTTTTCTGATGTTAATAGATACAAAGAAATTAAATAAGTGTAAAAGAAAAGTTCATAGTTTAGAGAAAAGATTTCACAGCCAACAAAAACTACATGTTTGATAAATTGAGTTAATTTTGTTAAATGAAATTGATGTTTTAACAAGTATAATTAATTAATAATACATAGTTTTATACTCATATAAATGATTTTTTTATTATTTTTTCAAGGTTGTCATTTCAAGACATTCAGTTTTAAAATAGTTTGGTGTGACCAAGGTAGTTTTTAGCCAAGTGGCAGATTTTATTTGCATTATGACTAAGATATATTTTGTTATTTTTTCATATTAAAATAATTTTGTCATACTTAAATATGGTTAAGGCCAAGGTTGCATGGTAAAAGGGAACATAGAATTTATTGTGGAAAAATTTTCTTCTTACATCCACTTTTTGAAGAAGTCCATGATCCCAATTAGATTAGATTACAACTTGTCATCTCATCATCCCTGGTTATTATAGCTTACTATCTGCTACTTGAAAAGGCTGATTATTTTTGAATTTTAAAATATACATGTATTATATTTTTGAAATAACAAACTCAATACATTCTAGCAGAATGATCTTTTTTTTTGTAAAAGGCAACCTCATTAAAATCGTTAGTGAGAAGAGTGACCCTCTTTTATACTTGCACATGTTTTTTTTTGTCTTTTTTATTTTATTAATTTTTATTAGTGAAACACCATGAGGTACAGTTGTATATTTACAAATTTTTGTGCTTGGGTTTTGATTATACAATGATCAAATACCCATCCCTCCACCAGTGCCCATTTTCCACCACCATGAATCCCAGTATTCCTCACACCCATCCCCCCCATCCCACCCTGTCTCTGTGGCAGGGCATTCCCTTTTGTTCTCTCTCTCCTTTTGGGTGTTGTGGTCTGCAAAAGAGGCATTGCGTGGCAATCATGTTTGGTCTATAGTCTACTTTTAGCATGCATCTCCCATCCTGGGAGGATCCTCCAAACACCCTTTATTTAGTGCTTCCTTCTCTATCTGAGCTGCCCTTTCCCCTAGAATGCCCGGCTGGCCTCTAAGCCATGGAGTAATCCTCCTGGAACTGATCTCGCTATTCTTGGGTATTAATCTCCTATTTTGTTACTTTATGTCCCCCAGATGAATGGGGAGAAGCACATCAAAACCACAATGAGATACCATCTCACACCTCAGAGATTGGCCCACATCCAAAAGAACAAAAGCAACTGGTGCTGGCAGGGATGTGGCGAGAAAGGGACACTCCTTCACTGTTGCTGGGAATATCGACTGGTTCAACCCTTTTGGAAAACAGTATGGACGATTCTCAAAAAATTAGAAATTGAGCTCCCATTTGACCCAGCAATACCACTCCTGGGAATATATCCCAGAGAAGCAAAAATGTGTAGTCGAAGTGACATCTGCACTTGTTTGTTCATTGCAGCACTCTTTACAATAGCCAGAAACTGGAAGAAACCTGAGTGCCCAAGAACAGATGACTGGTTAAAGAAATTTTGGTACATCTACACAATGGAGTACTATGTAGCTGTTAGAAAATATGAAGTCATGAAATTTACATGCAAGTGTACTACATGGAAAGTATCATGCTAAGCGAAATGAGTCAGAAAGAGAGGGATAGGCACATGTTTTTAATCACTGATTTATAGTATTATGGGATTTCAGGGATTTAGCCTCACACTTGTATATGTGTTTGACACTCACAACATTCCCCAAGAAAGTTTCTGTGCCATTTCATTGTCGAAAGACTCATCTCTAATTTTCTCAGTCCTCAACCTCTTTTTCTCTGGTAACCATCACTAGTTTTATTGGCTTTCCCTGGTTTGTTTGCTTTAGCTCTTCATGTTCTGTTCAAGAGTGAAACTATCTAGTAGTTTCATTTTACTTCTTTGCTTATTTTGTTGATAATAATGACCTTAAGACCTGTATATTTGGCCCCACATGGCACAGTTTCCATCTTTTTAATGGCATAGTAGTATTCCACTGAGTTCATAGTTTCTTTATGTAGTCATCTGTCTATGAACATTTAGGATAGATCCCATATTTTGGATATTTTGACTATTGCTACTATTAACACAGGAGTTGAAATTACCTTTATTTCTTTGGTAAAAGTTCTTTAGAATAAAGAGCATGGTATTGCTGAATCATGTAGAATTTTTGAATTTTTTTGTCTCCATAGAGATTTCTCTACTTTATATTCCCTCCAACAATATACCAGGTTTCCTCTTTTTCCATATCTCCACAAATAATTGCCCCTACATATTTTTTAATGTAGGAGTATTGCTATTTGCTTGAGCGAGCACCAGTAATTTCTCCATTGTGAGAGTTTTTGTTACTGTTTTTTTTTTTGAATATCAAATGCGCCATGGCGGTTGGAGCAATAGCAGAGTGGGTAGGATGTTTGCCTTGCACGCAGTCAACCTGGGCTTGATTCCTCTGTCCCTCTCTTAGAGCCTAGCAAGCTATTGAGAGTATCCCGCATGCACAATAAAGCCTGGCAAGCTCCCTGTGGTGTATTCAGTATGCCAAAAACAGTAACAACAAGTCTCACAAGGGAGACGATACTGTTGCCCACTCGAGCAAACTGATGAACAACGGGAAGACAGTGCTACAGTGCTTCTGCTTTTTAATCCAATCATTGATTAAGCTGATTGAATTATTGAATTGGGCATGAACTCCACATAGTTTTTTTTTAATTTTTTAATTGAATATCCATGAGATACACCATTACAAAGCTGTTCATAATTGGGTTTCAGTCATACAATGATCCAACACCCATCCCTACACCAGTGTACATTTCCTGCCACCAATGCCCCTGGTTTTCCTATCACCACCACCCAACACTCCACCCCCCCAATCCTCAGTCTCCCTCTATGGGAGACACTTTCCTTCTTGCTCTCTCTCACCTTTTGGTTTTGTGCATTATGGTTTGCGATACAGGTGCTAAGAGGTCACATTTGTCTAGGGTATTTAATATTTTTACCCGATAGCACAGTGGTTAGGACATTTGCCTTGCACATGGCTGACCGGGGTTCAATTCCTCCGCCCCTCTCTAAGAGCCCAGCAAGCTACCGAGAGTATCCCACCCACACAGCAGAGCCTGGCAAGCTCCCCATGACGTATTGATATGCCAAAAACAGTAACAACAAGTCTCACAATGGAGACGTTACTGGTGCCTGCTTGATCAAATCGATGAACAATGAGAGGACAGTGCTATGGTGCTGTAGTATTTTTATAGGATGGTGATAAAGCTGGAGTAGTTTTTTCAATTAGGTGGTCACTTTGGGATGTGGGTGTGGTTGCTGAGGTTTCTGGAAGTACAGGGAGGTGAGGGGAGGTAGTTTATCTGAACTCTGAGTAAGCCTGGAGATTTCAGTCACAAAACCTGCATACCCAAATTTTCAGCAGATCATATCTTGGTGAGGTCCATACCCCCAATATTTTAAAACATAGGCTGTTCTCCTAGGGTGAGATGATATCTATTTGCAGTTTTCATTGTCATTTCTCAAACATAGGTGATCTGATAATTTTTGTGTGTGTCAATGGATCGATATGTCTTCTTTGGAGAAAATCCTAGTTGGGCCTTTTGTCTATTTTTTGTTGTGTTCCTTACTTTGTTGCTGAGCTGTGTTTGTTTGATATATTCTGCATTTTAGACCTTTGTCAGATGTATAATATACAAATAAAGGATTTGTAATTTGAGGTGGTGTATTTTATTATTCTTTTTTGTTTACTTGATCATTCTTGCTTTTTGGTTTTTCTTTACATTTAAAAATTCATCTTTTATATAGTTATTTCTAATTTAAAAATCATAATTGAGATTTCTTAAAACGTTAAAGATAGGCTTTCTGTTTACTTTGATGTGTGTGTGTGGTGGGGGGCAAGGTGGGATTTCTTTGAGTTCTGAACATCTAGATAAAAATATGAATTTCTTTCTAGTCCTAAATTTCCTCTGAAATTTGGAAAAATACATCATGTTATACTAATATGAAGTATTATTACACTAGTATAATGTAATATGATGTATGTATAAAATTACATCATGGTATACTAATAATGATTATGCTGATAATTATGGTAAAATACATAATTGAATGGTAATATTCAATATTTATGTGAAATGGAAAATTGCCCTGTAGATATCTGTAAGTTATTATTGTTTAGCTAACTAATTTCTTCTTCCATTGATCTATTCTGTTTTCAGTTTCCTAAGTGCTCTTGTATCATCTATTTACTACTTTACATCCTGAATCTGCAGTTTTAGTATGTATTACTTAGAACTTAAAATGAGTTTTGAGTATTTGTGGACATGTGAATATGGCAATCCATCCAAGAAAAGTTTCATGGAACTTATTCATGCAATAAACATAAGGACTGCTATTTATTTAATTCTTTGGATCTTAGTTTTGATGCATCTCCAAACAAATCTGCCTTTTGCACAATTTTCTCAAGACTGTGGAATCTTAAGCAAATAAATGCATAGCAGATCAGGTGTTCCAAGTATTTTACTAAATGATAAAGAACACTTTTTTATTGCTTCACTTAAAAAGAAATAACTTAATTTTATTTCTTTATCCCTTTTGACGTAAATTATTTGTAATTCACTATTTTTGAACTATATATCAAGTTTAATTAAAGGAAATTTTGATGAGCTAAAAAATATATAACATTAGGTATGCTTTTAACAGCATTGCTTATTAAAATGGCATTCAATTAGAGTCTACAGATAGTTTTTTAGAGAACAAGATAAATTCAATGCAGTAGAATTTCTAGGAGATATTTAAGTCTGCAAATATAATAGCATCATTAATTTGAGAAATACAGATAGTGGCTTCACAATTAGCAGGGTGTACTATTTCAACCAATATTATCTAAAAAAGCCTTTTAGATCAATATATGTTCATATAAAGGGAAGACTGATATCATTTGGAAAAAGATTATTTTCACATCCTTACTTTATAACTGTAAAGTCTAAATAATCAAAAGGAATTTATACATGTAACTTCTGCAAGTCTAAGATTTACGCTATTAAGTTATATAAGTCTGATGTTACACTAATAATGATTTTGCTGATAATTATGGTAAAATGCATCATTGAGTGGGAATATTCAGCATTTATGTGAAATGGAAAATTACCCTTCTGTAAGATATCTGTAAGTCACTATTATTTGAGTTAACTAATTCCTTCTTCCACTGGTCTATTCTGATTTTACAGTTTCCTAAGTGCTCTTGGTATCATTTATTTACTACTTTACATCCTGAATCTGTTATTTTATTTTTAAAGCATTAATTTCGGGGCCGGAGCAATAGCACAGCAGGTAGAGCATTTGCCTTGCACGCGGCCGACCTGGGTTCGATTCCCAGCATCCCTTATGGTCCCCTAAGCACTGCCAGGAGTGATTCCTGAGTGCAGAGCCAGGAGTAACTCCTGAGCATCACCAGATGTGACCCAGAAAAGCAAAAATAAGTAAATAAATAAATAATTAAAGTGTCAATTTCTATCTCCAGCTCTTTAATTTTATTTCTGAGCTCATTCATTTGGGTTTGTTTTTTGTTTGTGTGTTTGTTTGCTTTGTTTTTGCTTTTTAACTTTAGTGTGTTTTCCTCACTTTTACTTGATTTTCAGAGTTTTCTTTTATATCTTTGAGTTTCCTTATTATTATAATGCTGAGCTTTATCTGGACAATTGTTTTCTTCTGTGATGTCATTTATCTTAAGGTTTCTAGCTCTGTGTCATAATTTATTTTTAATCTTCCAATTTTGCTGCTTTAAATTTCTGTGGCTTGCTTTCTTTTCAAAATATATGTGGGTGAATATTTTAATATTAATATAAAATTATTATAAAATTAATATTTTAATTTTCAAAGCAATTTTAACAATACAGAGATATACAATATATCAAGATTAATTAGACAGTTTTTGTATCCAGAGATACAATTATGACTCCAAATATCATAAAAAATGTGTTATGTGACACACCAAACCAACAGAGGATTAGACAAAAACTATGTGGTTATATCAACACAAAATATAATTTTACAAGATTCAACATATATTTTTAACAAACCCTCAATAAAATGTGTAGTGAGAGCATGTATCTCCGAATAATAAAGGCATCTATGATAGATCCTCACCCAACATCGTATTCAGTTATGAAAAATCAAAAGCTTTCCTTTTCAGAAACAAGACAAAGGTGTCTATTTTTACTAATACAGTTAAGTATAGCAGTGGCAGTCCTAGTAGAACATTCAGGCAAGAAAGGTTATAAAAGACATATGAATGAAAAGGTAATTATCACTATTTTCACATGACACGAGAATATAAATAGAAAACCCTACAGATTCCAGAAAATATCTGTTGGCAATAATATAGTGATATGGTAGAGTAAAAGTCAAAGCAAAATCATACAAAAGTGTTTTCCATTTCTATTTGCAAATAAACTTAACTCAGGAGGATAGTCAAATTTATTGGTGTATAAAAAGACAATTGGGATAAATTTAACAAAAGAAATTAAAGACATGTACATGAAAAATGATATGACATAATTAAAAGAAATAGAAGGCTAAAAAAGGTAGAAACCTCCCATATTCAAAGACTGAAGAATGAGTATCATTAAAATGTCTTTGTTACATAAAACGACGATTTCCAACATTTTCACAATAAGCAGTTCATGAAACATTTTTTGAAAACCACTAACAGGCATGATAACTTTTTTATGGACTAGCAAGAAATGAATGTGGACTGACATCAGTCAGGGCTAAGTAACTGAAAATGCATGACATAAAGGAAGACAGAGGTTCAATGAAATCCTAGTTCCTGTTGGAATTCTAATAAAAATTGCACAAAATGTCATAGAAATTATTTGGAACTATGAAAGACTAGCAAAACCATGCATGAAAAAATGAGCAGATAACACAGACAGATGACAAATAGACACATGAAAAGGGATTTATAATCAGTTCTTAGGGAAATACAAATCCTGTTATTAGAGAAATGCAAAACCACACCTATGAGAATGACTATTACCCCAGAAAAAAGTAACAGTAGAGTTGGAGAGAATGTAGAGAGCAGGGAACACTTGAATACTGTTCATTGTGTTGATTATTAGGGAGAACAGTTTAGAGATGCCTTAACAATTAAAAATTGAAATTCCATATTATCCAGTTACTCAACATGGGGGTTTTAGTCCCCAAATATAAAAACACTAATTTGAATAAATTCAATTCCATGTTTTTCTGCAGCATTATTTTATAATAGCCAGTAGCTAGAAAAATCAACGATGCCCATCAACGGACTAGTAGATAAGGAAGACATAATATAAACATACAGACACTAATCCATAATTTTGAATATATATATAACTTTGCAAAAATATTTTTATATTTAAGAAGATTAAATTTTGCAACAAGGTGAATGAATCTATCAAGTATTAAGCTTAGTAAAACAAGATAGATTAAAAACCAAGTATTATATGATTTCACTAATATACTGTATATGGGTCTCGGGGCTGAGATCTCCAAGCCTACTCGGATTGGGGCTGAGCATCCTCCACCCAGATCCTCCAAATTCCAGTAGGCAGGGGTCACACCCACCAACTGGCCCCCTGGCACTGTGCAATCCTATCAACGGCCAAGACTCAGAGACTATAAAACCCAGCTCCCGGAAGAGAACAGAGTTTCCTGCCCCCGCGCCTGGCTGTCCTTGCCGGGGCCCCTTGGAGGAGAGAGCGTTGAATTTTCCTCCGCGCCCCGACCCAGAGCTCCAGCAGCCGAAGACCTCCAGAACCAGCCACCACCATGCTGAGACCACTCTCCGCACACATGAAGACACACTCTCCTCTCAGCAGAGGAACAGAGGCACGCGGGTTCCGGGGCTGAGATCTCCAAGCTTACTTGGATCGGGGCTGAGCATCCTCCACCCAGATCCTCCAAAATCCAGTAGGCGGGGATCGCGGCCGCGTGACATCTTATCATCTCATTCCTACTTTGGACAAACTGGCAGGCTACCGAATGTAACCTGCCCACACAGCAGAGTCTGGCAAACTCCCCATGGCGTACCCAATATGCCAAATACCAGTAACAATGAAGGGTCTCATTCTCCTAACTCTGAAAGAGCATTGAATATGGCACTTTTTAAAAAAAATCTCAGGGCTAGGACGAAGGAGACGTTACTGGGACCTGCTCGAGGCAATCGAGGAATAACTGTATATGGATAAATCTCATGGATGAAATAAAAATAACCAGCAAGAAAAAAAAAACCTTTATAGTACTGTATAGTCAAGTATTATCTATAGAAGGGGAGGTGGAAAATTTCAGGTAAGTTGAGAAAAAAAGGACATTATGGTAAAGGATAGATGTAAAGTCAAAGTGATATATAAACATGTTGATTTTTATTAATGTGCACCTAAAGTATAATAAAATTTTGGTAAAAATAAGGAAAATTAGAAAATGTTGCTGTCTTACAAAGTGTCCCTCTTCTATGTTTTCATTTGTTCTCTTATCTCAGCAGGTGGCAGTATTTATCCTTTGCCAGGTACAAGTTCTTGCTTTTTTTCTTACAACTCTTAAGGGAGAGTATGAGAAACAAACATTTTCTTCTATGTCCTTTTAGGTCAGTGTTATGTGAGGATATATAACAATGTTCAGACTGTGGCATTGCTTATAGCTGAGGACCACTTGGCATAATGAGGACACAATGACATATCTCATTAATTCTGATGTACCAGAGAGAGATTTTTCCACACATTTATGAGAAAACAACTATTAAGTTGTATGAGGGATCTATTTTTTCTTTATAGATTCATCTGCTGGGAATAATAATAATTTTGAATGACAATCGAGCATCAAATATTCAATGGTGTGTTGATATTTAGACTTCATTCAATTCTATCATGTATATCATACATTCTCTCTTTTTATCTTTTAATATAGCTCAGTGGGTTGAGTTTCTTAAGAATGCTACTCAGAATTGTTTTCTATCTTTAACATAACTAAATTTCCTGGCTAGCATAAAGGTGACATTCTGAGTTAGTCTTCAGATGGGAAGTCTTGCCTTAAGTCTTGCCTTAAGATGGGAATCTTTGGAAATGGAATGACTTTCCAATAAGTCTTCGGTTTCTGTTTTTTTTTTTTTTAGTTTAGTTTATTTTTGGACCACACCCTGCAGTGCTCAGATCTTACTCTTGGTCTGTGATCAGGAATCACTACTGGTGATATTCAGGGGACCATTTTGGTTCCGAGGATCAAGAACTGCTCAGTTGCATGTAAGGCAAGTGCCCTCCTCACCTTATAATCTGGCCAGGTCTTCACACATTTTATGATAAACTGTGGAGGCACAGAGGCAAGAAAACAGTTTGGGGACATTTTCAAAGAACAGATTGATGTTGTGAGGCTATTGTGAGAAACATTCCCTGGATCAAGCGGTGCATATTGAGTTTTGATGTTATTGAATGGACATGAAGGTCCTTGTTTGTGAGGGTAGGCAGACGGGATCTGCTGCCTCTGGAAATTTCTCACCACTTGATCACTCGATCACTTGACTTCCCATTAATCATCGATTTGGTCGAGCGGGTGCCAGTAACATCTCCCTTTGTCCCTGTCGTGTGCTAGTGTAGCCCAATGGCGTCTGTTTGTTCTAGGAATACGAAGAGCCTCAAACTGATCGTTCAGGGTCTTGACAAAGAAGTCTGACAATTCTGGTAGGTGAATGGCCACGCGGTCTTTTGGTGTCCTGTGGAATCCAGTCAGTAATGGCTCTAGTCCAGCGGTCATCTCCAAATCTCATTATGTGTCCAGCCAATCTGATTTTCGATGCCTTGGCAAATGAGACAGCATCTCTGATTCTTGACCGTCGATGGAGGTCAGAACTCTGGATTTTTTCTCTCATTTTAGTGAAACGTGATACTTTAAGCATAGCTCTTTTGATTCCTCTTTAGGAGACCTGAATAGCGTTCTCATCCTGTTTTTGTAGGGACCAGGTCTCTGAGGCATATGTTAATGCAGGAAGAACAGTGGAATCAAAGAGATGTGCCCAGAGCCGGAGGTTCTTTGTCCTCTTAGCTATTTCTTCGAAGCTCTTGAAGGCATTCCAAGCCACTCTCTTCCTCCTGTGCAACTCAGGTGCCAGGTCATTCATCATGTTGACTTCTCGACCTAGGTACACATAATTGCAATCAGAAATATTTGTCCCATTGAGAGTGAATGGAACATCAGGAACGAGACCGTTTCTCATAAACAATGTCCTCGTGAGATTCAGCTGTAGTCTGACCTTTCCACACTCATGGTTGAATTTCTCACCAATGATGGGATTTTGTCAATTAAAAAAGTATGGAGTAGAATAACCCTAAAAATAGAATGTTTGTTATAATACCCTGTTCAACTATCTCTTGCGTGGAGAATCTTGAGGGTGAAAATGTAGAAACAGAAGCAAGTTCAAAATATTTGTGAATACTCTTGATGTAGCTTATTGAAAGGGAAGGAAATACACTTTTTCAAAGAAGTGTGCAACTAGTGAACAAACTGCCCAGAATGTACATGGTTACTGGTTTTACTACCTCCTGTGCATAGAATGTGGAATAATTGAATCAATTGTTAATAGGTGGTCTTTGACCGGAAAACTCAGTACCTTCTCCTACAACTGAGATTCTGCACCATTTGTCCCTTTTTCTGGAAAACTTAGAACTGTCTTAGAGGGTTTGTAAGTGGTATGGGTTAGGGGAAATCCCTGTCCTATATATAAGGGAACCTAAGGTTTTCAACTACTGATGTGATTATGAATGAGGGAGTTTTGCAGAAGGTAGAAGAGTTAGGATCTTGTTATTAATGGTTGTTCTTTGCATTTGTATTTCTGCTGGAGATGGGACAGTTTGGGACCTTTCAGAGCCAGGATGCTGGTGCCTTTTTTTTTTTTATCAAGACAAGACTTTCTGCCCAGGGAGATATTTCTTGTCCCTGTCAGAAATACCCCTTGACTCAGTTTACTCATCCCTACAATGAAACTAATGACAATACAATGGAGTTTGTAAGGATTAGATAAGTGAGTAGATATATGAGAAAGCTGATACATTATAAACATTGATTCAATCCTAGTTAATATTATTTATGAACTTTGCTTCAACGACTTGATGTAAAGGATTCAAGAGTTGAGAAGGAATAGTCATGTTGAAGGCAAATTTATTCATTCATTTGTTGTGCAGGAGGAGAAGGAAGAAAAGAAGGAGGAGGAGATGAAAGAAAGAAGGAGAGGGAAGACAGATGAAAAGAAGAGAAAGGAGGAGGAAGAAAAGGTGAACCTTCCAACTCATCGGCTAGGAAAACAATGGAGAATAAGATAAATGCGAATATTCTGAGTTCATCTCTCACTAACTCTTTTGGATTAAGTCATGTGGATAAAACTTCAATTCATCTTAATAAATATGTAGTGATTGTGGCTGAGAACCAGTCCAGCTTTTTGCTGCTGAACTTTTTGCAAAGTTGTTAATTTCTAAGTTTTCTTCCAGCCTGCCTTGCAGTGGTGATCACAGTGGATGAGGAAAAAGATACAAATGGCTTAAACAGAATTTCAAAATCATTTTTAAACCTTTCTCTCAGCACTTAAGAGGATAATTATTTTTAATATTTTTATTAGTGAAACACCGTGAGGTACAGTTGCAGACTTACTTTTTGTGCTTGGGTTTTGATTATACAATGATCAAATACCCATCCCTCCACCAGTGCCCATTTTCCACCACCATGGATCCCAGTATCCCTCCCACCTTCATCCCCCCATCCCACCCTCTGTGGCAGGGCATTCCCTTTTGTTCTCTCTCTCCTTTTGGGTATTGTGGTTTGCAAAAGAGGCATTAAGTGTCAATCATGTTCGGTCCATAGTCTACTTTCAACATGCATCTCCCATCTTGGGAGGATCCTCCAAACACCCTTTAATTGGTGCTCCCTTCTCTCTCTGAGCGTCTCTTTCCCCTAGAATGCCTGGCTGGCCTCTAAGCCATGGAGTAATCCTCCTGGTACTGATCTCGGCTATTTTTGGGTATTAATCTTAAGAGGATATTTTTATTAGAAAATGATAGAAGGATTTTATCCAGATTCTTTTAAAAAGTGTTAAAGATGGAAATATTTCCTTGTGTTTTCCAGTGTATTAAGGGCTTAGTGATTCATGCACAATGGAGAAGATGACAAACATCCTCAAACTTGAATTTTAGTTACTCATAGTATTAACCAAAGATGTCATTACCCTTTCAGTAGGAGTGAGCAGAGAACTGCTTGTTAGCATTTCCAGTGACATGTAGGGTTGGGGTATGGGTTTATGCCAAATGTAGGATGATTACCTGTGTGCTGGTGTTCCTTCCTTAGTAATTTTATTCATCTATGCATTTTATTTCACTTGGTTACATTCTCATGTGTTTTTTTTATTTATGAAAGCCTACAATGCAAGTGGAAGCCCTTAAATTTCTTCTCAGTTTGGGGGTGATTTATTCCTGTCTTACCCAGAGGAGTGCATATTTCTAGAATGGAGGATGATGCTTGAAGTTTTTCCCCAGGCAAAAGAAGACTTATTTTCTAACTGTACCTGAGGCAAAAAGACATGCCTAGTTCTTTTTCTAGGCCAGAAAACCCTCCAAATAAAAGTAGAGTTGCAGTTCCACAGTTCCTGGTTCCTTACGGTAAGTAAAAAATCAGGTTGAAACATATAAGATGATTCAAATTTCACATTTTAATTTGTGAAAAGTAATGTCTTAAAGCTCTAGTAGATGACTGTGTATGTCCAAGGTGAGGAATTTTGGTCCAGTTTTGTTCTCAAACAGACCCCTGAGAGAGACGGAACAGTCAAGTGATAGATTGTTATGGAACAATTATTGTAGCCTGGAATCCTCTTCCTGCACGTGGCTCACAGCAGGATTCTAACCAAGATCAAGGGTTTCTTCAGTTACGTTATTGTGGAAAAGATAACTCTTTTATCCCCACTAAACTGGGCGTGTGACAAAAAGCATGTATATTAGAGTAATATAGAGTTGCTTCTTCTTTATAATATTATTATAGACAAGGCATTTCACCTTTTAGAGGTGATTTTTCTCATTAATAAAAATGAAAACGTAATGATATGAGGTAACACAGAGAAATGCAAACTAGTCCCATACTTTCCACATAGTTGGTAATAAGTGTCCTTGACTGGCTAGTCCTCCACTAAGAATTCATCATTTTAGGACTAGAATCCATGCTGAATTGGGTGGTGAGAAAGATGGTTTTGCTCATATTATCCATCTTGTAGGGAATACAGACAGATCCTTGCTTTCAAAAATGTCCTTTGCCCATGTTGCTACAAAGCCTTCTGTTCTCAAATGTGTTCCTCTCACTCAAGATCTACTGACTTCATTAAGAAAAGTGTATGGTCAATATTTAGAATAGCTTTGACAATTTGCTTATCCATTTGAGCTAACGCATTAAAATTTTATTTTATTTTAAATTTATTTTTATTTATTTTTGCTCGAGCGGGCCCAGTAATGAATCATCATGAGATACAATTATAGACTTACATTCCTTTGTGATTACGTTTCAGTCATACAATGATTGAGTGCCCATCCGTCCACCAGTACCCATTCTCCACCACCAATGTTCCCAGTATCCCTCCTGACACCCCCCATCCCACTCCACCCCTGCCTCTGTGGCAGGTACATTCCCTTTTACTCTCTCTCCTTTTGGGTGTTATGGTTTGCAACACAGGTACTAAGTGGTCATCATGTTTGGCCCATAGTTTACTTTCAGGACACATCTCCCATCCCAAGCTAGCCCCTCAAGCATCATTCACTTAGTGGTCCCTTCTCTAGCCCAGCTGCTTTTCCCCCAGCATGTGAGGCCTGCTTCCAAGCCATGGAGTGATCCTCCTAGCCCTTATCTCTACTATCCTTGGGTGTTAGTCTCCCATTATGCTACTTTATATTCCACAAATGAGTGCAGTTATTCTGTCTGTCCTACTCTCTCTTAGCATGATACTCTGCATGTCGATCCACTTATAAAGTATAAAATAATAAAGTATTAAAATTGTAAGGAACTAAATATCTAAAACTATTTTTCTGACAGTATTTCCAATACTGTCAGAGTTCTGGCAGCCGAAGACCTCCAGAACCAGCCACAACCATGCTGAGACCACTCTCCGCATGCATGAAGGTACTAGCAGAAGAACAAAGGCATGCGGGTCCTGGGGCTGAGATCTCCAAGCCTACTCGGATTGGGGCTGAGCATCCTCCACCCAGATCTTCCATCATACAGTAGGCAGGGGTTACACCCACCAAGTGCCTCCCAGTGCCGTGTAATCCCATCAACGGCCAAGACCCAGAGACTATAAAACCCAGCTCCCGGAAGCGACATCTTATTATCTCATTCTTACTTTGGACAACCTGGCAGGCTACCGAATGTAACCTGCCCACATGGCAGAGTCTGGCAAACTCCCCGTGGCGTACTCAGTATGCCAAATACCAGTAACAAAGATGGGTCTCATTCTCCTAACCCTGAAAGAGTCTTGAATATGGCACTTTTTAAAATCTCAGTGCTCGGACGAAGGAGATGTTACTGGTGCCTGCTCGAGGCAATTGATGAACAACAGGATGAGCATGATCATGATCGTGATTTCAAATATATACAAGGTCTTTTTAAATTTGATATGAAGGCAAAGGTAGAAGTAGAAGAAAAAATATATATCAATAGATAGATCTAAAAGCAAATCTCTTTAGAAGACATACAGCTGCAAAATCTTTGCCATGAAACATACATGTTTATATACATACTGAACTTATTAGAAAATTAACTATGCCAGAAGTTTTCAATTTTTACTCTGAACAGTTCAAAGAGGTGAGATATGTCATAGCACCCATTTATATAAACTTGCTGACTGATAAAATAGTTTCAGATGTCCTGGTTTTCTGTTCTATAGACATCTATGAACTGTTCCTAAGCTACATTTCTGACCTAATTTAGTTTATTTCCTTAAACCCGTATATGATGCAATTGATTGTGTACACCTCAAATTAATATTCTGGTCTTAATACTTTTCAAAATGTAATCAGAATAAAAGGTTTTGGAAGACGTGACGGGGAGGCAATGTAGCTCAACATTGGCCTTGTTAGTGTAAGATCTTAGGTTCAATTACTTGCATTTTCACACACTTGATCACTTGATCACTTGATTTCCCGTTATTCATCAATTTGCTCTAGCGGGCACCAGTAAGGTCTCCATTCATCCCTGTCACGTGCTACTGTAGCCCAATGGCGTCTGTTCATTCTAGGAACACGAAGAGCCTCAAACTGATTGTTCAGGGTCTTGAAGAAGAAGTCTGACCATCTTGTAGGTGGGCAGCCATGCGGTCTTTTGACGTCTCGAGGAATCCAGTCGGTAATGACTCTAGTTCAGTGGTCATCTCCAAGTCTCATTACATGTCCAGCCCATCTGATTTTTGATGCCTTGGCAAACGAGACAGTGTCCCTGATTCTTGATCGTCGATGGAGGTCGGATCTCCGGATTCTTTCTCTCATTTTAGTGAAACGTGATATTCCAAGCATAGTATTTGCACACACACGTATAACAAAGTAATATAGAGTGATCACAGAGAAAATGAGAGGTTGATTTTGACTGCAAGAAGAAATAGCTCCTTAGATGCTGAGTATATGCTTTGCATGTAGGATGTCTGAGTTTGATCCTGTACATTATAAGGTTCTAGAGGACTGACAGAAGCAACTGCTGAGGAGAGCTAGGAGTAACCCCTGAATAACCCTAGGAGTGACCACAGTACTGGATTTGATCCCAAAGCCAGAAAAGAAAAGCATGCGAGCTCTTAGCCAGACACCTGGATTTCTCTATTTGTTATATTTGTTTTCTGACCTGAGTGGCTTTTAACTTAGTATTACCATGTCAACAATGGGTAAAGCAATGAGTCATCATCGGATTAAATGGACAATACTTGTAAGGCACTTGCACAGAATGCCTCAAGCTATAAAGACTGCCAGGAATATATCTAGAGTAGAACAAACTGAACTGATTAGTTCTTGGATGGAAAATGTACTCCTGGGTAGAATCATGGGGAAACCCCCCAAAGAGAACATTAAAGGAAATTTATTATGGAACTTGAACTTGTTAGGTTTTTGAATAGAACTTGGGACTTTGCTTTATATTGGGTATTGTTAGGAAGTGGAGATACTCCTGTGTAGACTCAGATATCATCGTAAGTTTCATGCATGCAGAAGGCAGAGAAGAGCTTAGTTGCAGTTATAATTGCAAAGGAGCAGCAGTTATGCATTTTAAGCAGAAGAGTGTATTAGTTGGTCATTTTGTTGTTCATTTTTGACCGTGTTCCTGCAGAATGGAATGGTTTCTTGATGTTTTGATCCATCACCAGCACAGAACAACCTTGCTGCTGTTGATGTTCTGTGAAATTGTTTATGAGAACACCCAGTTCTGGCTACTAACGTCAGGACACTAGTAAATCAAGATCGTGCTAATGAATGCCTGATGACTTCGGTCTGGAGGTGTGTACAAGGGGAATAACTTGCTTAATGACTTTATGTTGGCAATTTAATTGAATGCTTGTTGATGGCTATCACCCAGCTACTAATCAAAGCCAAATGTCCATCAAATGTTGGAGAGTGGAGATTTGCTATAGCCATCTGGACTATGATTGTGTAATTCTCTCCCATAATGCAGCAAAAGTATAGAGAAGGAGCATTCTAAAACCAGTCCTGGCCTGGACAGCTCTGAAAAAAATGACAGAGAATAGGGAAAAAATGATAATTTAAAATTAAGAGTGTCAACAAGAGTAGTACTTTCAGTTTTCTGTGAGATATGAGCAATAAAATAAGTAAAGACAAATTTGGAGGGGACTAAACAGGAGCTAACCAATTTCTTTGGAGAAATTCTATGAGTAGAAGTCATTTTAAGTAATGAAAAGATGTTTGGCTGGAAGGAAGTTAGGACACGGGAAATAAGGAATATTACTGAAATGGCTCAAGTCAATAGACTTTGTAGTCAGCTGAGGACACTTGGAATTCATTAGACTTGTCGCCTCTTCTAAGGAGGCAACACAAGGTGACAAGTGTTCTTATTTTTGTTACCCATGACCTTCACTTCCTGTCTTTTGATGTATATTAAAAAGTGGGTAACATTTCTTAGGGCTGGAGCGATAGCACAGCGGGTAGGGCGTTCGCCTTACAAGCGGCCAACATGGCCGACCCGAGTTCGATTCCTCCACCCCTCTCGGAGAGCCCGGCAAGCTACCGAGAGTATTCGATATGCCAGACACAGTAACAACAAAGTCTCCAATGGAGACGTTACTGGGCCCGCTCGAGCAAATCGACGATCAACGGGAGGGCCTTTACCTTTACCTTTAACATTTTCTTATATTCCCATTTTCGGAATCTGCTCCAATTTGAAAGAAGATGATAGCTGATAATGTTCTGGGGTTTCAGTTTGCTTTGTGGACATTAAAGCAGCAAAGCATCTTTGCTTTCCTCCAATTTTTCAAAGATTTTCTGGGAATGGGGAGACACTTGCTGTTCAGGGATTATGCCTAGTTCTGAGCTCAGGGATCACTCCTGGTGGTACTTGGGGAGATATATGCACTGTGAGAGATCAAACCTGAGTTGGCCACATGTAAGACAAGTGCCTTAATGCTTGTGATGTCAGTGGGCCCCATGGGTCACTTACATGAAGCAGGGAGGAGAAAGATGGTCGCTTTCTCCCAATCTGCCTCTGCCATCTAGTACCCAGGGTTACTGGGTTCTTGTCTTGCCTAGCAGAAAGGAATTTCAGGAGTAGACGAGCAGTGAAATAACTAGATTTTTTGGGGAGGAATTTTAAGGCATGGATGGGGAGAGAGTGTGAGAGAGAGTAACGTACTCAAGAGAGAACACGGGCTTCTCCAAGGGTGGAGAGAGCCCCTACACACATGGTAGCATTAGACACGAAAGCATGAAAGCACACATCTCAAAAGGAGAGATGTGGGTGACACATGTGCTCGGGCACCACATGTGCTCAGCCACGTGGGCACAAGCACACATGGGCTCAGGCAGCATATGTGCGCCCTTCCTTTGTGCAAGGTGGCCTTTATAGGGTTTCTCCAACCTGTAAAAATTCATTTTTTCCATTTCTAGAATGGTACACCAAAAAACAAATGAAATTCAATTAAGATTAAGGAGATATATTGGATAATGTTAGAATTTTGATGTCATGAAATTTTTCTCTGGCCTAGACTACATTTTTCTTAACTTTAAAATTCTACAGGTTAATTATTTATTTTGAAAATATGTTAAAGAAAGAATTAGTATGTCTTTAGAGATATTTTTTCTTCAATATACCAAGCTTAATAAATTTAAAGCTTTTATCTTAAATACAATTTTATTTTTAGATATTTATTTATTTTTAGATATTTAAAACAACACAGTGGCAACTGTTGGATGCACTTCTTGAAGGAAACCAACCTAAGTTATTTTAGCAGTATATTTTTGATATAGTTTTAGAATTTATATATATATATGTATAGATATAGATATTGTTAAAAAGATAAACCATCAGGAAATAGAGTAATTCCTGAGTGCAGAGCCAGGACTTAACCCCTGACCATCTCCAGGTGTGACCCAAAAAGAAAAAAAAAGAAAAAGAAAAAGATACACTATGTGGAATTTTTAAAAGTAACGACTTCTATACTCTTATTTTATTTTATTTTTATTAGTGAAACACCACTCTTTTTATATGCTATTGTTTAATGATCTTTAGATTACCTTTCTGTCTTCATACTAAGGTCTGAACAGAGAGACACATCAAACCAATCACATTTCTTTTATTA
The DNA here is from genome assembly GCF_029834395.1 of Sorex fumeus. Classification (NCBI taxonomy): domain Eukaryota; kingdom Metazoa; phylum Chordata; class Mammalia; order Eulipotyphla; family Soricidae; genus Sorex; species Sorex fumeus. The sequence continues at coordinate 4,727,888 of NW_026606062.1, forward strand.
TTAGAAAATGATCTTCAAATGACCAATTTCTACTCCTTTTGATCTTTTATGCTAACCAATTTTTATTGTTTTATTTTAGTAATTTATTTTCATGTTATAGTTTGAGTATTTATTTTATTTTAATATTTTATTTTATTATTATTTTTTTTTATTTACTTATTGAATCACTGTGGGAAAGGTTACAAAGCTTTCAGGTTTAGGTTTCAGTCATGCAAATATCAAACACATTTCCCTTTACCAATACTTATTTTTTACCATGAAGAACCCCAATAAAACCCCACCCCCCACCCCTCCCAGTCCCTGTGAGGCAGATGAATTCTAGTTAACACTCTATCTGCTTTGATTAGATTCATTGTTTCAATAAAAGATTCACCACTATTATTTAAGAGTTTACCCCCCCCCCCAATCAGACATGCTGAAAAAGCATTGTGAAGTGATTTGCTTTCTACAACTGGGTTCAAGAATTAAATGTTGGTTTTGGATTTCTGCTATTTTACCTATTGACCCTGGAAGTATTTCTACTGAAAGTCAGATAGTTAAGAAATTGGTTTCTGTGTTCTGGAGTCGTGGCCGTGCTGGAGAGCCGCTCGTGGGGGGCAACTGGTGGCCTCAGTAGGGCATGAAGGGCGGACCGGAACGCCCCCCTTCCCATGAGGTTTTAGTCGCCCCCACACTCCCGGCTCATACCTGCTGTCCACAAGGCTCCCATGCAGCCGCCATCTTTCTTTCCAGAGAGGAGAGGGCGAATGGGGCAACACCCTTTCCCCTCCGGGCAGACTTGATGGCCTGGATTAACGCATAGTCCTTTCACTTTTCTGCTCCAAGCTGCCGGGTTCTGCATTAAGTCCTTGTGCTTCTGGGGCCGTGGCTGTGCTGGAGAGCCGCTCGCGGGGGACAACTGGTGACTTTGGTAGGGCATGAAGGATGGACCGGAATGCCCCCCGACCCATGAGGTTTTAGTCGTCCCCACACCCCCGGCTCATACCTGCTGTCCACAAAGCTCCCATGTGGCCGCCATCTTTCTTTCCAGAGGGAGGAGGGCGGAAGGGAGCAACACCCTTTCCCCTCCGGGCAGACATGATGGCCTGGATTAACGCATAGTCCTTTCACTTTTCTGCTCCAAGCTGCTGGGTTCTGGATTAAGTCCTTGTGCTTCTGCGGCTGTGGCCGTGCTGGAGAGCCGCTCGTGGGGGGCAACTGGTGGCCTCGGTAGGGCATGAAGGACGGACCGGAACATCCCCCTTCCCATGAGGTTTTAGTCGCCCTCACACCCCCGGCTCATACTTGCTGTCCACAAGGCTCCCATGCGGCCGCCATCTTTCTTTCCAGAGAGGAGAGGGCGAATGGGACAACACCCTTTCCCGTCTGGGCAGACATGATGGCCTGGATTAACACATAGTCCATTCACTTTTCTGCTCCAAGCTGCTGGGTTCTGCATTAAGTCCTTGTGCTTCTGGGGCCATGGCTGTGCTGGAGAGCCGCTCGTGAGGGGCAACTGGTGACCTCGGTAGGGCGTGAAGGACGGACTGGAACGCCCCCCCTTCCCATGAGGTTTTAGTCGCCCCCACACTCCCGGCTCATACCTGCTGTCCACAAGGCTCCCATGAGGCCGCCATCCTTCTTTCCAGAGAAGAGAGGGCGAATGGGGCAACACCCTTTCCCCTCCAGGCAGACATGATGGCCTGGATTAACGCATAGTCCTTTCACTTTTCTGCTCCAAGCTGCTGGGTTCTGCATTGAGTCCTTGTGTTTCTGGGGCTGTGGTCGTGCTCCAAATTTAACTCTGATTTTCAGGGAGAAAGGTTGGGTGGTTTACTTCCCATTGATCACTTTGTATATAGAGAGATGTCGCACGGCCGCGTAAGCAGCCGCACGGTTTAAAAAAAAGGTCCTAGTTCCCGCATACTCGAGCTGTGCTTGTAGAGGCTTCTGGTCACCGGGGTTCCATCTGGGGGAGGCGGGATGCGGTGCCTACCCCATCTGGGACTTGCAGGTGATCTCGGCTCTTTTTGGAACCTGTTTTTTTTTTTTCCTCCGGGATCTGTGGTTCCCGCCCTCCATGTGGTCCTTCTCTTAGGCTGTATGTTGTAAAGATGGCGCTGGGGGGCGGGCTGTGGGCATGACTTCCGGAATCAGAGGTTACCTGGGAGCTGTAGTCCCGGCAGATTTGAGAAAAAGTCCTAGTTCCCGCATACTCAAGCTGTGCTTGTAGAGGCTGCTGGTCACCGGGGTTCCATCTGGGGGAGGCGGGATGCGGTACCTATCCCATCTGGGACTTCCCGGTGATCTCGGCTCTCTTTGGAACCTGTTTTTTTTTTTTCTCCGGGATCTGTGGTTCCCGCCCTCCATGTGTTCCTTCTCTTCAGCTGTATGTTGTCTAATATTTTATTTTTTAATTTAAAAATTCAGTTGCATTTATTATAAAAAATTGGTATTTCTTTCCCCCAATATAACTCGATTAGAAATTATAATTAACACATAACATTTGTCTTGATATAAGGTATGCAACAAAAGTATTGAATGTAATTTTTTGAAAATGATTACCACACTGAGTTTAATTATTAATCATCACCTCAAACTTACATTTTTTTCTCTAGTGATGAAAATATTGAGATGCAATCCTAGAAATTTTCAAAGAGAAAATGTTCAAACAGAAAATGTTGGATTATCACTATAATCACTATGTTGTATAGTCTATGCTAGATTTTACTTGTATCTGGACATTCATACCTCTAGATCATCTTGCCCATTTCCTCCACCCACATCCTCAACTTCAGCAAACAGCAAATTGTACTGTTATTTTATGAGTCACTTTTATATGGAATTTTCCAGATACCATATTAAAGTGAGTCTGGAGTAAGTGGCCATCTCTCTCTTTTTCCCTTCACATAAATCATGTGGGAGCCCACTGGCATTAATAGGGTATGTTTGTCTCTATCATTTAACGAAAACTTATTTCAATAATATTCTTTGGGGAGTTGGTAATTCCTTAACTTTGAAAACATTTTAAAATTACATTTTATTTCTTTTGTATTCTTTCTCAACATGTTATAGTCTTGATGTCTCATTTTGCAGCATTTTATTCTACATGTACTTTTAGTTCCAACTTTATATAATTTTACTGCCTTTGTCTTTTTTTTTCTTTTTTTGGGGGGTCACACCCAGCAAAACTCAGGAGTTACTCCTGGCTTTGCACTCAGGAATTACTCCTGGCAGTGCTCAGGGTACCATATGGGATGCCAGAGATCGAACCCGGGTCGGCCACCTGCAAGGCAAACGCCCTACTGGCTGTGCTAACGTTCAGGCCCCTGCCTTTGTCTTTTAACTTTCACACACACTATATAAGCAAATAATACACTGCTTTTGCTGAATAATAACTTTTCTAGTGAAATTGCTTTCTTTTTGTGTGTTTGGTGCTATTGCTTTTCAACATATTATTATTATTATTATTATTATTAAAATAATTATATTAAGGCACTGTGATTTTCAGAGCTATTCATAGTTGAGTTTCAGGCCCATAGTATTCCAGCGCCAGTCCCACCACCTGTGTCAACTTCCTCCTCCTGTGTCCCCAGGATCCCTCCCATCCTGCCAACCTGCCTCAGTGACAGGTACCTTTTTTAAGATTTACTTTTCAACTTAAAGATGTATTTTTAACTTTTCCTGAAAAGTTCGATATAGTGGTGATAAATGCCTAGAGGTTTTTGCTAATCTGGGAAATTCTAAATCTCACCTTTTTATTCCCACAGTACATCACTCTTCAGATTCCACAGAGCAATTTGTTGGTGGTCCCAGGAGGACACACCTACAGTCTTGAGTGGGATGGGGGAGGGAAGGTTCTATTTCTACTGTGGAGGAGTGAACAGTATTCCATGGAATTGCCAAGATGCTCTCTGATTTCTGACCTGGGGATAATCCCCCCAAGTTTCTACCTCCATGCTGTAGGAATGAGTGGTAAAGGGATTTCCGTCGCTTATGATTTGGGTACTTTTCAGATTGGAGTCACTGTGCTTGGTCCCAGGACCGATGAGTCTGTGTGTGGTCTCCATTTCCTTTGTAATCTTTGGTTTTCTTTGCACACCAGCCTGTAATTAAAAAAAAAAAGACTCCAGGGGCTCATTTATGCTTGTAGAATGGAAACGTTGATTTGCTTGACACAAGGCACTTGCCTGTCCTCCAGGGGAAATGCATTTGTTTAACAACAGCTCTCTTTCTAACTAAATGATCGCTCCTATATGGAAATTTTGGAGCTGTCAACTTTTCCAGTTTAATAGCATATCCATTATAAAGTATATATTTCCCAAGTCCATATGATCAATTGCCATTATAAAATCTTCTTTGAGTTTGGAGTTTTTTAATTGAGAGCATTGAAAGGCCAATTTGTAAGTGTGCTTTTCAGTATTTAAAGTGAATTCTGTATTGAAATGTTCTGTATTGATGTATTGACTCTGAATAATTATTTCCAGGAATATTAGATGAGCATCAGCATGTGATATGGCTGTGATAAAGAAATATATCATCTGAGAGATTTGCATTGTGAATTGTTTGCCCAAATAATTATTAACAAATAAAACAGAATTGGTCAGAGTAAAAATTGAGTGAAAAACTATATGCATATTTCGGCATTTATGTGTTCTCCAAATAATAGTAAAACTTTTTGATTGATTATGTTGTCATATTTGTTTTAAAAAGAATCTGATGATGGCCTACTTTAAAAATATAAAAGGATTTTCTTTTCCCTTGGTTATTAAATAAAAACAAAATTTATTGGTTAATTATTCCAAGCTTGCTTCACTCATCTTTGGAAAGGCATGTCTAAATAAATCTTTGCTCTTGGCCTTGTGTATTAATTTTCTAAAAATGAAGTTAGAGATACCAAAAGGGCTTAATATTCTTCCATTCTGGAGTTGGTATGCAACAAAAATGCTTATTTTCAGAGCAATCTTACCCAAATATTTCAGAACTTCTGTTACCACAATCCTACTTGGCTGAAACTTTAATTTGGGATTTGGATGCATTTTAAAAGTTGTTGAAACTGAAAGAAATGAAAAGCAAAGACATTTTTATTTATTATTAAATATCTAGTATGGGGCAAGTAATTTGTACAGGTTGTTCCTTTTAAACTTCACAAAATCTCTGGAATTTCAGAAGTTAAGTAACTACCTCAAAGTGACCCAGCTAGTGACAATAAGCAGGAAATTTAACCCTAAAATTCTTGCTTCAAATTTCTACTCAATTTCCAAAATACTTCTCTACTTTCATTAGGAATTGCTACTCATTTTGGAACTTAATGTATTTGAACTTTGCTAAGTAGTGAACTAAAAAATACTATATTTATATAAGGCCAATATTATTAATCAACATCCACTGCATTTTGGTTTTGGTTTTGTTTCAGTTTGGGGGCCATGTTCAGGTTTATTCCTGACTTTGCTAGGAGTGATCACTCCTGGTAGCGCCTGGGGCATCATATATAGTGTGGGGATTCAAACTCAATTTGGTTGATATAAGGCAAATATTCTACCCTCAGTACTATGTCTTGGTATCCTGAAAGGCTTTAATTGATTAAAATTTCTCCTATTTCTAGGAATCCCTGGAGATTTTCCTGTCAGCACAAACTTTATTATTATTTTTTTAAAATTCAGGACTACCTTGAAGACACCTAAGTCTCAAGGAATACCATTTACTTTGCAAATAATTTATTCAGAAAGTATTTTTTGAATACTTGCTAGGAAGATCATATATGAGTTTTTTAGAACTTTCATATTTAGAAGTTTAGGTTATAATAAGTTGCTTGGAATTTTTACTGCTTGTCTCACACAGCTCCTATAAAAATATTTTTTAGATTTTATCTGGACAACCATATTCCATAAAGATCAGATGGATGCAAGTTGATGGTAAATAGTATGGGTGACAGACATTTTATTTTCTATGTTATCTTATTAATTTAATTAACCACTCTGTCCTTACAAAAACTCTACTGAAGACCTTGGTATCACATGGGATACTCCCAGGTATGGCTCAATCTTGGTAAGGCTCCATATCTAATATAAGGAAATGGCTCAAACATTTATTTGGGACAGCATGGTAATAAAATAATATTAATAGATATATTTTAATCTCCATAACTTCTATTTAACAAACTATTCAGCCTTAGATATACCATCTAATATATTTATATCAAAATTTTTACATTGTCATCATCTGGGAAATTGTTAGTTACAGTTGCAAAATTTTGATCTCTATCCTGTACTGCTGAATGTGATTTTGTATTTTTGTGCTAATTCAACCAATTTGCAAGGTACCAGTTACTTTATATGATGTCTAAAGCTTTACACACTCTAATATTTATCATCCTCTAAATTTAAATTTTAGGTAATAGTGAGATGTGGAGTTTTTACAATATCACTGTGAAACTAGGAAAACATAAAATGATCATAAGTTTTATTTGGAATTATGTAAAATTATACAGGACTATATATTAACTATGGTCAACTCTTATTAGAGCCTTCAATTATTATGATCATTTAATCAAATAGATCAAATATTATTTTCATAGTAATTTATTGGGAATGTGCTATCGCTCCAGCCCTGGAGCGATAGCACAGCGGGTAGGGCGTTCGCCTTACAAGCGGCCAACATGGCCGACCCGAGTTCGATTCCTCCGCCCCTCTCGGGGAGCCCGGCAAGCTACCGAGAGTATTGGATATGCCAGACACAGTAACAACAAAGTCTCCAATGGAGACGTTACTGGGCCCGCTCGAGCAAATCGACAATCAACGGGAGGACCTTTACCTTATTGGGAATGTAAGTAAGGAATGTATAGTTCTACTAGCAGAGGAAAGATGTCTGGCTTAAGTGAATTTAATTCCATAGAATTATAGCAAGACAATTCTTTAGGAAAATATTTTATTAAACTTGTAGATTCTGTGCTTTAAATAAAGGTTAAAATATTTTAGAATGGTTGTCAGAATAGCATCTCCAAACTTTAGAGAGAAATAATTTTTGTCTTTAGGAAACCCAAATTCAGAAGAGCTATTTATAATTCCACAATACTTTGTGGGAAAATTAGAAACATAAAAAATTTAAAATAAATAAGCTCATTGGTTTTTAAACAAGCATATTCACTTGATTTTGTCACAGTAATCAACCACTTCTGTTTAACTGTCACAGTTCAGTAATATGATTATCCCAAAGTTAATCAGTCTATGGTTAATTAATATGACTAATATAATGATCTCAATTATTGATATGAACTATATATAGTTTTTCATATCAACACAAGCTTTATTATATTTTTTAAATTCTGAAAGTTCTATGAACAACAAAACTACATATAGTTCAGTAATGTGATTATCACTGTTAACCACTGTGTCTAAAACAACCTCCCAGAAAGGTGATTATTTTAGTGTGAGTTGTGTACTAATCAATGTCTGGAGACTGACAGTATGTTTATTTTTCCCTCCAGTGTCTGGAGGCTGAGGAACTGTTCATAAGCTAATGAATGCAAGGACAGAAGTTTGAAGTGACTGAAATAGACAAATTACACTAGAAAAAAGTTAGCCTTTATCAAGTATCCATGGCAGAAGAATATCTATCCTCGGCAGAGAAAACAACCTGTATAGGTTCCCCAAGATCATGGATCAGTTGTAGAAAATGGCAAGAATTGCTTTCATTAGAGTACATTATCTAAAAGCTGGGACTTCTAAGATGACAGGACCCAGATTATAGTTACGCCACACAGAAATAGGTTTATATAGTTGTTTTGTTGTGCATAATTTCAAAATAATTCAAAGACCTCTGATAGAGCAGAGATATGGAATCTGGAAAATATAGTCAAAGTATAAATGCAGAAGAATCACAAAAAAAATTTAGAAAGACTTATTGTGTTCCCCAAGATCTTAGAAACTCTACTTCATGCTAGAGTTGACTACCTTCATTTATAAGCTTTATTCATAGATCTGTGAACTTGGCACTTGAAACTTCCCCTGGAAATCACCTGTCAAAAGATAAACTTTGCCTGACTGAAAGCAATTATTTATAAATACATTAGGCTTAAAAAAAAAAAACTCTCTCTGGAGACTCGTATGTCATTTTTAAGCAGCTATCAATTTGACATGACCTCTTACTTATCTATTTTTTTTTTTTTTGCTTTTTGGGTCACGCCTAGTGATGCACAGAGGTTACTCCTGGCTCTGCAGTAACTCAGGAGTTACTCCTGGCGGTGCTCAGAGGACCATATGGGATGCTGGGGATAGAACCTGGGTCAGCCCTGTGCAAGACAAAGGCACTACCCGCTATGATATCTCTCCAGCTCTGACATGAACTTTTAAAATAGAGTGAAAGACCCAGGAATCACACTGACACATAACTTGGGTAAGGATCTTAATAATTACAAAGCATGCATCTGAATGTTGTCAAACTGAATACCTTTAATAGGCCTGAAATGTATATATAAAATATAAAAATATATTGGCAAGCTCCCCGTGATGTATTCGATATGCCAAATACAGTAACAACAAAGTCTCCAATGGAGACGTTACTGGGCCCACTCGAGCAAATCGATGATCAATGGGAGGGCAAAAAAATATTAATATAAATATAAATTATATATAGAGAGACAGAAATTGGGACTTTGGGACTACAACTGGCTTTGCTCAGGGTTTACTCCTGGTTCTACATTCAGGGATCACTCTTGACAAGATTTGGGGGACCATTTGGGGTGTTAGTATTGAATTTGAGTTGTCCACGTGCATTACAAGATCCCTATCTCTGTTGTATTATCTTTCTACCCAATTAAAGGTATGATTATGCTTTATTTATGGTTCAATATGCTGAGGTTTGGGAGTTTCATGAGTTTCTGAAAGATATACATATACTCAGTGTCAACCAAAGTTCAAGTCTAGAATCTTTGATCCTAAACCAATACTCATTCATTCAATTGTGTTTTCTTTTCAGGAACAGAGCAGATTTTATGTCCTGACCTGATTTGAAATCTGGTGTGAATCAGATCATTCAAAGCATAACTTGTATTCAGAATACCAGAATAGTACAGGGCGATAGTACAGTGGATGAGTAAGGTGCTTATATTGCATGAAGCTGATGCTGGTTCTATCACTTGGAAAACATATGGTCCCCGAGAACTATGAGCTATTAACCTTGTGCATAACAGTATAGAGCCAGAAGTAAGGTCCTGACCATCACTGCATGTGTCTTAGCCTTCTGCACCCCTTCAAAAGAATACTAGAATAACAGAAGGTATGAGTAACCCACTTTCAAATTGACCTGCATGGTGCACATTTGCTTGAATTCATTCATCATCTTGTAGATTTGAAGTCTTTGACATTTTTGTTCCAACCAATTCCAAAACATGTTTTCCTTTACCTGTAACTGTATCCTATATTTTTTTCGGGCTTTTTTAAAATTTATTTATTGAATCGCTGTGGGAAAAGTTACAAAGCTTTCAGGTTTAGGTCTCGGTCATGCAAATGTCAATCACATTTCCCTTTACCAATACTTATTTTTCACCACGAAGAACCCCAATAACCCCTCCAACCCCCCCCATGTCTGTGGAGTAGATGAATTCTAGTTAACTCTCTGTCTACTTTGACTAGCTTCAGTGTTTTGATAAAAGTTTTACCATTATTATTTAGACTTTACCCCCCCCCCCCCAATCAGCCATGCTGAAAAAGCATTGTGAAATGATTTGCTTTCTACAGATGGGTTCAAGAATTAAATGATGCCGTGTGGCCGCTATCGTGGCCGGGCGGTTTTGGATTTCTGCTATTTTATTTATTAACCCTGCAAGTATTTCTACTGAGAGTCAGATAGTTAAGAGATTGGTCTTTGTGCTTCTGGGGCCGTGGCCGTGCCGGAGAGCCGCTTGTGGGGGGCAACTGGTGACCTCGGGAGGGCGTGAAGGACGGGCCGGAATGCCCCCCTGTTCCTTGTGGTGTCCATCGCACCCCCACCCCCGGCTCAGACCAGCTCTCCACAATGTTTTATTTTCATATCAATGGAAGAGTTTTTGTTACTTTCAACTGTGTTTAATCTTTTCCAATTTTTACAATGGCTAACATTTAAGACGGAGTTGGCACACCCTGGGCTTAGAGACCACACACTCTAGTGGCACCAGGGGTCCTAGACAGTGGAGCTACAGGGACCCCACTTAGCATCTGCAGGTGGAACCAGGAGTTGAACTCACAGTCTCATTTTTAGAATATTTATAATTATTTATTTATTTGGGCTGGAGTGATAGCACAGCGGGTAGGGTATTTGCCTTGCACGTGGCCAACCCGGGTTCGATTCCTCTACCACTCTCAGAGAGTCCGGCAAGCTACTTAGAGTATCCTGCCCACACAGAAGAGCCTGGCAAGCTCCCCGTGATGTATTAGATATGCCAAGCACAGTAACAACAAGTCTCACAATGGAGACATTACTGGTGCCCGCTTGAGCAAATCGATGAACAATGGGAGGACAGTGCTAACAGTGCATTTTACGGCCACATCTTTTGTTTAAATTTTGACCTTATCTAAAATATTGCATTACTTTTTTCTTCTATTTATTTGCTCTATACCTCTTCCATCTTTTCTTTTCCAATTATTCCATATATTTCCAGCTCCTCAATCCAGAAACTGGACGGTTTTCAGAAGAAAGATCAAGCTTTAAATGACCTATAAGAGAAAGTCTGCAAATTGGATGGAACTGAATGAGATTTTAGCAATGAAAATGACTAGAAAGTATAACATCTGCCTTAGACTCACTATAAGGTGACTAAAAGTAATCTTATAAACATAGTTGCCTAGTAGCTAGAAGAAATTTTAAAATTCATCATGTTCTTATTTTCCTCATGTGATTGAGACTGTTGAATAAAGTACGTTTGGCAGTTGGTTGCTGGAAGCAGCTGGGAAAATTTTTTCTTGTTATTTTTCATCAAAAGGATGTGTGTGTGTGTGTGTGTGTGTGTGTGTGTGTGTAAGAAAGAGAGATTCCGCTATAATTCCTTCTTTAATAATAGTAATAAAACTATATACTTATAACTTAAATAATAACATATAATTACATAATTACTAATTAATTAAATAATTTCCTCTTTAACAATTTATATAATTAATTTCTTTCATTTTGGATCATTTTGGGTATTGTGTCCAACTTTTGAACCAATATAAGGGTTCTGATGAGGGAATGAGGAAAGATTGGATTTTTTTTTCTTTTTTGGTCACACCCAGTGATGCTCAGGGGTTACTCCTGACTCTACATTCAGGAATTAGTCCTGGCGGTGCTCGGGGGATGATATGGGATGCCAAGGATAGAACCCTGGTCATACTGCACGCAAGACAAACACCCTACCTTTTGTACTATTGCTCTGGACACTCCATGCCTTTTTTTATTTTGGAAGACTGGATTCTGACAGTCTTGGAATATTTTGCATCCACCCCAGGCACCGAATGGAGCCAGATTCTCTTGAATCACATGGATTATATGGAAAAATTTGGATACCTACATAAAAAGACGTAAGGGAAAAAATAAAAAGGATGTTGCTGATGGACCCACAAAACTCCCCGTAATCACATAAAGGAGCCAACCATATACAATGAGAATCTTATCTCTCTTGGCAATAAACCATGTGGTCCTGGAAAGTTGAACAATTTATTTTAGGGAGCACCATGAAAAAATTTCTTATTCATTCTCTTAGGGAGTCAGTTCATGCTCAGTTAGAGAAAAGATAGAAGACATCTCCAGTAGGTCTGTGAACTGTGATCATTTTGTAACCCTTTCTTTCTACCAACTGGATAGCCTTGGGAAAAGATTAATCTAACTCCCAGACCCAACAGGAGTTACTTTAAAATATCTTGCTTTGGGGGGCCAGAGAGATGGTACAGTGGATAAGGTGGCCTTGCATGTGGCTGACCTGGGTTCAATCTCTTGCACCCCATCTTGTCCTTGAGAACAGATCCAGGAGTAATACCTGAGCACTGCCAGATGTGACCCCTCAAAGTAAAATGCCCTATTCTTAGGGGCTAGACATACTACAGCTATTATAGTGCTTCCAGTTATGTGTGGCTGACACAGATTCAATTCCTTGGACCTTATATGGTTCCCTGCATCCACCAGGAGTGACCCTGAGGACCCTGAGCACAGATCCAGGATTATGCCCCAAAGAACAGCAGGACACGACCCTCAAACAAACTAAAAATGTCTATGAAATATAGAGTAAACATTCAGTGAATATTGCTATTATTTGGAGTTACTTTGGGAAAAATCCCTTACATTTCTGTTTCATTTTCTTGTTTGCAAAATTGGGTTTTTAACTTCTTTCCACCCTAAATGAACCCCAGATCCTGAACAAGACCACAGGGAGAAAAATAAACTGACCATATATATGCTAGTTAAGTATGAGGAATTTCTGGTCAAGGCATTGCGTTGTTTCCAGAGTCAGATGTGGACCATCAGATGTCTGTTAGATGTTTCCTAGCAAATTTTACTATGTCTCACTCAAGAGCTTAGTAAATGCACTGTTCACAATAGCCAAAATCTGGAAACAACACAAATGCCCTAGAACAGATGACTGGCTAAAGAAACTTTGGTACATCTACACAATGGAATACTATGCAGCTGTCAGGAGAGATGAAGTCAGAAACTTTGCTTATAAATGGATAGACATGGAGAGTATCATGCTAAGTGAAATGAGTCAGAAACAGAGGGACAGACATAGAAGGACTGTACTCATTTGTGGAGTATAAAACAACATAACATGAGGCTGACTCTTAAGGATAGTAGATACATGAGACTGATAGATTGCTCCATAGCTGGAAGCCTGCCTCATGAGCAAAGGGGAGAAGGCAGCTGGAATAGAGAAGGGATCACTAAGAAAAAGATGGCTGGAGGAATCGGTCGGGATGGGAGATGTGTGCAGAAAGTTGATAAAGGACCAAACATGATAACCTCTCAGGGTCTGTATTGCAAACCATAGTGCCCCAAAGTAGAGAGAGATTATGGGGAATAATATTGACCATGGAGGCAGAGGGAGGGTGGGAAAGCAGGGTTATACTGGAGATATTGCTGGTGGGGAATGTTCACTGGTGAAGGGATGGGTGTTTGATTATTGTGTGATTGTAACCCAAACATTAAAGCTTATAACTATCGCATAGTGATTCAATAAAATTAATTTTAAAAAAAGAGCTTAGGAAACCTTCATGATAAAGGCCCTCCCATTGATCGTTGATTTGCTCGAGCGGGCCCAGTAACGTCTCCATTGGAGACTTCGTTGTTGCTGTGTTTGGCATATCGAATACTCTCGGTAGCTTGCCGGGCTCTCCGAGAGGGGCGGAGGAATCAAACTCGGGTCGGCCATGTTGCCTGCGTGTAAGGCAAACGCCCTACCCGCTGTGCTATCGCTCCAGCCCAACCTTCATGATGTGGGTGGATATTCATTTTCTTTAAGGACTTTGTTCATTTTTAAATGTTATTGATTCTTCAGTCATTGGAATTCCAATGATGTGAGCGTTGTCCCAGACAATTCAGAAACCAAGACTCCTTGCTTCAGGCAGCAGTCTACCTAACCCATAGATCATGTAGAACATGTCCATGCTGTATGGGGAAATTTCAAGAGCTGGAAATGGTTCAAAAGAACTCGTGAGGATATACATTGAGATCTTAGTTAAGGATGGAAAAAGAAGAGTGAGAGTGATTTGGCGATGAGATTGAAAACTCCATGAGTAGTGGAGATGCAGTGTCCATACATACATTCAGGTTTCACCCCTGTTCTCAGTGTTTCCCACTGCTACCCTGGGTCATGGTTGCCATGGTTACAAGTCAGCTAAGGATCTTTTCATTGCTGAAGGGTAGGTGGGAGCTCACTTTATCGCTACCTCCTTATTGAGTATCCAGAACCACATGTTTATGTTAACTGATACATAAGATGTCAAGAGCTATTTCAGACATTTCTGAAATCTTCAGAAGATTTCACATTTAACAGAGAGGGGAACTTGGAATTTTTGAGATAAGACAGGATCTACATTCATACCCTCTCATCCTTTTACCCTCACTTTGCTTTTCAAGTTATGATTCTTCTCCTGCATTTGTTATTGGTGCTATATAATCACTTCTATGTATTTTATTATTATTATGGCTCACCAGCTGTGAACATCATCTGATGAAAAATTCTAATATGACAAGAAATTTGTATATTCTTAGGATTTTCTTGGCCTATCGGAGTGCTCATTACTCCTGTTCCCAAAGACGTGTGGGGAATGAATAGCTAAATATGTGGGATGCTCAGTAGAAAAGACGGTATATTGAGGGTCTTTTCTTGGTTTACTTTACTGTGAATTGGACACTGGCCCTACCAAGGCCTATATGTCAAGAAATACTTAGCCAAACACTAATAGATTTTTAGGGCATAGAAATCTAGATCTTCTAATTTCTTTAGTGTCATATATGGGAATATATGGGAATTATTCTATATCATTATTGATGTCATTTTTAAGGCCTCTTTTACTATGGTTAAGATAACTATTATCTGAAACATTATAATTGTTATGTGTTTAAATGAAAAGTATATTTTAGTTTCTGAGTGGCAGTTGTTAAAACTTTTATATCTATTTTCAGAAAACCTAGAATGAAGGAAAAATAAATTTTCAGGGCAACAGAACTTTTCCTCTGGCAGTTGATGAAGAACTAAAAGGCATTTCTATACTACATAGGATTCAGTGAGAGAGAATCCTTATGCACTATGGTGGGATTGTAGTTTGCAAAATCACTATGGGAAATAATATGGAGTTTCCTCAAAAACATTTAACATTCACCTATCTTATATTTCAGCGTCCTACTTCTGAGTGCTTAGCCTCAGAAAGGGAAATGGGATTTGGAGAAGACACAGACTCACCCATGCTTATTGCAGCTTCATTCACATTGGCCAAAAGACGGAAACAACCCAAATGCTGTAGTCCAAATTTCATGTACCTGATGTCCATTTAAAAAACTGATTTTGTGCCTCATGTTGAGAACATGTTTTCCCTTCTCGCTACGAAAAAGCAATTTGTAGGACATTCCAGTGGGTAATTATCTCATACACGAGGTTAACCACATAGTTTGTTATATTAAGAAGGAAAATGGAATTAGACAGGATCTTTCTGAAACTATTAGTGCAATGCTGGAGGGCACATACAACTGGAAATTTAAAATTTCAGCTTATGAGGCAGGCACCTTAATGTAAGTTGCTATGATAATATGCCTGATATGTCTACAATAATAAAATACGCCTGAATTTAACTCTAAATCCTCATCCAAATATCCTGCTGCCCCAAAAATGAAGGAAGAGACACCTTATCTAATTTAGGCATTGTTAGACACTTTTGGTGTGCAGTTGGTGGCTTTCTGCCTCTTAAATGTTGCTGGGTCTTCTTTACTAACTTTAATTCTAGAAAAGTAATAATAGTGTAGGCACTTGGGTTCAAGTTTTTGGTACTGGTGTACAAAGTTGCTCATGACTCTATTCCCTTTCCTCTGTCACCTCCAACCCAATGTTCCTTTTCTCCCAGTTCCCTCCCATTATTTGTTAATTGATGGTTACAATTTTAGCGCACTGTGTTACTCTCTCAGCATCACCCATGTGTTTGAGACCCTTCATATACATTTCTGTGTTATTGCTTTGCAACGTATTTGTGCCTGTCACCCCACTCCCCTAAACCTGGCAGTTGTTCGCTTTTTAACAGTTGTCCTGTTGTTTGAAAGCTCAGGCAGGAGAAATGTTACCAAAAGTGCACTTGAGCAAGAAGAAACAAGGAAGCTTAAAGCTGGAGAATCTCCTGCTATCCTCCACTTCCATTCCATCTCAGTATCACTGTCACTGTATCACTGTTATCCCATTGATTGTTGAATTACTTGAGCGGGTACCAATAACATCTCTATTCATCCCAGCCCTGAGATTTTAGCAGTCTCTTCTTACTCGACTTTTCCCAATGATTGGAGGCTCTTTCAGGATCAGGGGAATAAGACCTGTTGTCATTACTGTATTTGGCACATCGAATACGCCACGAGGATCTTGCCAGGCTCTGCCCGTGTGGGCGGGATACTCTCGGTAGCTTACTGGGATCTCCGAGAGGCATATATTTATATATTCCATCTCTACTAATGAAAATTCCTTTGGCTTTCCTCTGCAAGAGAGAAACTCTTGCTCCTAACTGGTCTTGCTTCAGTGTTGGTAATATGACAGAAGAAGAATGCATTATGAGTGTCTAGATTTGGGTCAGATATCCAGCTGAGAGAAAACACCATCTGTCAGGAAATAATTTTGCACCTGAGTCATATTGTACTCAGAACATCCTGGTAGAATTTGAAGTCCCTGACACATTCTTTTTCAGAAAATGGCAGAGAAGACAGTTAAAAGAGTAAAGGGGATAAGGTTAAAGTGATGGGAATCCTCCAAAAGCAAATAAATAATTGCTTATAAGTGCTTAGCCAAAGACCATCTCTGAAGGGGTTAATTGAAGAACAAGGAAGACACGAGAGAAAGTGAGGCTGAATCTAAGATACTGAGGACAAGCATTTGAGCGGGGGCAGAAGGAGGGGTTTGAACCTCCTAAGAGTTAGTTGTTCAGGAGTTCCTAGGTGCCCTCAATCCTCAGCCTGGTTGGCAATTCAATGTCTGAGTCTGAAGATGCAGCATTGTTTAGACATTATGGTGCCCAGAATGGTTTGGATCGACCCTGACAGTGTTTACGATAAAATGCTTTCTCATCTATTGGTCTTCTCCTCCACTGGTTCATCTTATCCATCCTACTTCCCCAAACTTGATTCTAGAGCTTGGATGCTATCAAAGGAAGCCTCTTTTGCTTAACCCTGAGACCATGACAGAGCTGACATGCTTTTTGCTATGGTCTCTCTAATGAGTCCCACTGGCAATACAAATATTTCTTTTTCTTTAAAATTCTTGCAATAACTTTTCAAAAACAATCTCTGCTTCCTAATGTCCAGAGACATCTTGTTGTTTTTGCTTGGTTGGTTGTTGGTTTGGGACCACACCCAGCAGTGCTCAATGTTTATTCTTAGCTCCGTCCTCAACAATCACCACTGGTGTGGTTCTGGGGAACCATCCATACTGCTGGAGAATTGAACCCAGGTAAAACAAACACAAGGCAAGTGCCTGTCACTGTGTTGTCTTTCAAGCCTCCAGGGATTGCATTTATTTGATATTCTCTTCTTGCCTACTGGCAAATTCTGAAGTACATAAATTTACTCATGTTTTCCTTTCAGTGGATCAAGAGCTCTTGATTCTCCATGCCTTATTTGCATAAAGTCAAATCATTTATTTCCTGGGTTGAAAGTGCAGTGACCTTTAATTTCAAAATTTGATGAGTTTACTGCCAGTGAGCTGGCATCTAGATTAGTTTTTCCCAAGGTATGTAGACCTCTGCCCTCTAGCTCTTATTTCTCAGTCTTGCTGTAAAAGTCACAACCTATGAGCCTTGGGGGAGTGTGTGTGTGTGTGTGTGTCTGTATGTGTGTGTGTGTGTGTGTGTGTATAAGCCTGGTTTTCTCATTTCTCATAGAATTCCATAAACTAGAGTCATAGATTCCTCTTCTTTTATCCAGATACCTGGAATCTTAGAAGAACCCCATGAGTGCATTGAGACATATATCCTCAACCAATAGTGCTTTTTGTCCTTAACCCCAGCTCCAGGGGATTTTTGACAGTATATGGAGACATGTCTGTTGTGGAAATAGTTTCTAGAGTACAGCAGTTAAAAGTCAGGGATGCTACTAAACTTCCTATAAAATGCAGGATAACCCTCTGCATCATATAATGATTAAGCTCTAAATTTCAACAGTGCAACAATAGAGAAATGTGACTCATAAAAAGTTATATAAAGGCAACTATTTTTTACAAATTTAATCAGAATATTTTCTTATTCCAAAATTGAATGTGGAAATTCAGTAAAGATAGCAAAACTTATCTATGACATTAAACTTTGTGCTTTTACTCTGTGACTGCTTTTCTATAGATGATTATATTTTTGGAAGACAGTTGTCAATATTTTAGCAACAAAAATTTATTTATAACTCTGCAACATAAGGTACAACACATATAACTTCATCACATGATTACAATCCAATACTTGTGCTTTATAGAATAAGTAAACATTCATTGGAGCATAAAAAGTCAACACACTATGCCAGGATTATTTTTAAAATAAATAGATCATTTTTCAATGTCACAAAGATGTTTCAATTTGAGCTCATGGGTAAATTTTAAAGTTTGATACTTCTTAATGTGTCAAATTAAACTTACAACCTAAGTGTGGTATAGTCTTATGAGCATTGGGAAAGTACTGAGGAACAGTGAGAACGACACTTGTCTTTAATGAAACTTTCTTGATATTTCAAGGTGTGGATCACACAGAAGATTTGCAATGATGACACGAGCCTTGTTCACATTTAAAATTACATCACAATCTTTAAAAATAGTGTAAAAGCATAGTATTTCAGGAAATCTTTAACAAATACCTTCTTTGATCAAGAAAATAAAAGACAGCTTAGCTTATTTAGCTACAGGGAAAATAGTTATTAGGTAGACATCAGACACTTTCATTTTTTCAAAACAGTAAATCTCTATTATTAAAATACTAAACAAGATGAAGTGTTTATTCCACAAGTTTAACAGCGTTGTCTCTGAAACAGGAAATGTTTCTGATCCTTCCTGGGCATGTCAAATACCACTCTTGGCCTTAAAAAGGACACACACAACCATCCACTTGTGCCCAATTCATTAATGAGGAAGCAAGTCACCAGCTTCTATGTTACAAATGACATAAAACAATAATTTCTTTCTATTTATGACCCTTTCAACTACCTTAATATATTACTTAGGATAACTATCTCTCCATCATTTACAATAAAAATAAAATGAAAGTTTGTCTTATATTAATTTAATATGCAAGCAGAATTTGTGTCAGAAGTCTTTTGTTTAATATAAGAAATCTTTTTTTGTAGAATAAGATTCTATAATCATGTAACTCAAGTCATAAAGAGATGGAAATTGGGCAATCTTTCATTGATCTTCCTCTTGCTCAACAGAAGCAAATACTTTGTGGTTAATTCAGAACCTGATATTGTTGGGGATCAGTGGGTTGCAGTAAATAAAGGAATCTCCCCAGTAGAAGACTCGTATGATATTACTTCTATTAATATCTGCTGATAATGGGGTGCAAATGTGAATCTCATATTTCTGGAAACTTTTTAATCCATATTTTCCTGGACTCAACTGTTCAGAAGGGTAAAACAAAGGTCTCAGTATAATTTATAAAATTATTTTGATGAGTCACTTTGTTTTCAACTGATTCACAAAAATTCAAGACATTGCATTATTTTATATTATTAAAAAGATGTAAAAATATGTAAATGCAGGTTCCTGGAATTTAGGACTAGTTATATGCTCTGAATTTGAACCCCATTAAAGTTTCTATTTTTTCAGCCAGTCAATCTAATACAAACTCTTTTGAACTCTTCTACCATTTCTATGGTTCTATAAAGACCTATCACTTTATTGTCTTCAGATTTTTCCATGTGTGAGAGACTTGAGCAGCAGATTTTGTTTGTTCATTTTTTTAATAGCTCTGCTAATGTGATGAGATGTTTTGAGAAAATTTCGAGCAAACCACTGTAATCTAAGGTGGATTAAAGAAAAGAATACCCTACAGGGCATAGTTGTTTTATCCCAGTTCTAAGAGCCAATCAAAGAGACTTGGGATCCTTTCCTCCTGCTCCTCATGCATTTTGCAGTACTGGACAACTGCATGAAAGATATCCCCCACTTTCCAGGACTTCTGATGAACCAGCCGCACGACATCTAGAAACTAAAGCAAAGCACAGAGTTAGAACTTACATAGCTCAAGTGATCTCCAAAATCATCTTATTCAACCACTCTCTTCAAAGTCAAGGACCCTCCACTCCTTGTAATGTCTCAAGTTTGACAGGATACTGTTTTCTAGGACTGTCATTTTCTTTTCAGACACTTCAGATGGTTAGAGATTTCTTTCAACTGAAGTGGAATTTTTATCTCAGCAGGGGCTGCTATAAGGGCATCTAGGTGGCATTCCTCTTTCGAGAGCCAGTCTTAGATAAAGAGTTTCTTCAGAGCTCTGCTTTTCTTTTTTAGATAAGAGTCATTCTGGCAGGATAGCAAAACACGTTTTTTTCTTTCACTTATTTTTATTTTTTAATCTTTTTTTTTTTTACAAAGTTGTTCATGATTGAATTTCAATCCGATAATATTCCAACAACCACTTTTAATGAGTCTCTTACTGGATGGACACACTTGGGTCAAACTCATCAAGGGTAAACTTTTGGCTCATTTGTTTTTCTTGATTTTTGAAAAGCTTCCTCTCCCCTCAGCAAGATCAAGTGGAGGTGACTTTCCACTACAACAAGAAAAGGCAAGACTGGAGACCTAGATTTGTCATCTGGTTTCAACTAGCCACAATTTAGACACAAGTTGTTTTGAGCTGAAGTGTTCTAAAAAGGGAAATCAGTGGGAAAAATCAGGGCCTGAAAGGTAAAAAGTTAGCAGTAAATTATGTTTTCCTAATTAAATGTCTTTTTAAAATTTTTATTTTTTACTATAACACTGGACTGGAGTGATAGCACAGTGGGTAGGGTCTTTGCCTTGCATGCGGCTGACCTGGCTTTGATTCCTCCATCCCTCTCAGAGAGCCCTACAAGCTACTGAGAGAATCCCGCCCGCATGGCAGAGCCTGGCAAGTTCCCTGTTGTTGTATTTGATATGCCAAAAACAATAACAAGTCTCACAATGGAGATGTTACTGGTACCCGCTCAAGCAAATTGATGAACAAAGGGAGGACAGTGCTACAGTACTACAGTGCTACTATAACACTGTGCAATGTGGTGGTGGAAAAATACAACATTGAGGCTTATTTAGAACAATAGAAGAAAGTATCGATGGAAAATATGATATATTTCATTTTAAAAAAAGGTCTATATGATAAAAAGGATGAATGTTGTGGTTTCTAGTTCAGTAAATTTCAACTGTTCTATGCCTACAGGCATTTGTCTGTGGAATGGTGGCTAAATTCACAAATTTAAAGTGATTTGTTCATGTTTTCTTCTAGGATCTTTTTTCTCTTCTCTTTTTAAATTTGTCAGACTTTCAGATGAGCCAGAAATTATAATGCTAATTTCATTCTGGTCTTTCTTTCTCTCTCTAGTTTGAATTTGTTAATTCATTTCAATTACTGGAAGTTGTCATATAGAGAACTACTATTAAATTACATTTCTTCTCCAGCTGTGATGGGACTATTTGTACAGAAATCAGCACTTTATTGTACTCACTTGTCTTGTATTGACTTCAACTGAATGAAGCAATTTTCGAGGTTGGAAAATAAAATACTTAACTTTTAATGCATGGAAACATCTTGGAGAGTTTTAGGATGATATAAAAAGAATGACAAACAGGAGGCAAATGACAATGATATTATGAAAACTCATCTCCCCAGGGGAATATCCCAGACATCTTAACATTAACATCTTATACCTGCGCATAGTGGGTGCTTCCATAAAAATTTGCTGAATGACAGAAGAAAAGTCTGACCGCAAGTGAGCCAAATACAATCAAGATGATCAAGAGGACTATCTGAGTATGAAGCAACATCCATAACCAGAGCAGATAATTCCCAGTGAAGGACATTTTATGTTTTATGTTTACTCTGATACCTAATATTGGGATGGCTTGCTCAAGAACTTCCTACTTGTAAGTTTTTCCATGAAAACGAATTAGAGTTGACACACAGGAAAAGACTGAACAAGCTTAGACTGGGGCAATGGCCATGGCGACTACCAGCTGTGCTAGAGATGGAGCTCAGTGGTAGAGTGTTGGATATTCACCCTAAGTGTTTTAGGCTTCATCAGTGAATTGCTCATTTTCCTCCCACTAGTCCTCTTGTGAGCATTTATAATCCTAACCCCCTAATCCCCTGAGTTCATCTTTAACCTTTCCTTTGTATCAGTTACTAAATTGAAACCTAGGATGATTCTGTACTATTTGACTGTTGTATATGGTCCATCTCTAGTCTATTCCTGCCTGGGTAAAGAGGTTTCACTTTCAACATAATCAAATCATATATAATTATCATAGAGTTTATTTGGAGAATAACCCCACACTAATATAAGACTGTAACTGTCAGCATAAAAAGAGGCAGTTACAAAGTCTACTTTGGGTTGGGTGCATCAGGGTGAGTGTGGCTCATTGTCATCCAGAACTTCTCTTGGGGAGTCAATTTCTGGAGAAGGAGAGGGTTGTTATTTGGGAAGAACCTCTGCCAGCAACTGACAAAATCTGAAGAGGGCTGGGACTTAACTTAGTTTCATTCTAGTTGCATACATTCAAAGGCTTTTGGGGTTTATTTGCTGTTGTTTTGTTTTGTTTTTCTGGGGAGACACATTCTCAGGAATTAACTCCTGGCTCTGCTCAGGATCATGCCTGGTGATACTCAGGGGGATCATATTGAATACTGGGTATTGACCACTGTCAAGAGTATGCAAGGCAAGTATCCTAACTGCTTTACTATAACTCTGGTCCCCTATTTCAAAGGTTTATTGTCAGAGTGACTTGTTGATTAGGGGTGCTTGACATCCTGACTCAGTTAGACTTTTGTCTATTCTTGTTTTTCATGTGCTTGCCCATATCCCTATATATAAGAGGGCACTTTTATTTTCAGTTTTGATCCCATTTCAATGATATTTGCTTTATTATAATTTAACATCACTATAATAGCAATTCATATTACAGTAATGAGACTCTGGAAAGTAGGTTTCATGGGTAGAGAAAGTTTGAAAGGCCCCTCTCTGAGTTTATATAAAGAGCATACTGAACTGTTAACTTTTCAAGATTTTTCTCAGGGATCACCAGTAGCCTTGAGCCAGACTCTATGCTTGAGGGTGTTTGCCTTCTTTACCATTCATTATAAAGAGTGAAGTCCCACAAAGTACACAGAAGTATAAACTTATTCATCTCCCCCTTTTTTTGGTTTGTTTCAGAAAAGCTTGGCTGACTCAACTGCCACCTCGTTGCCACCTTTCATCTCTGAATCATTGCCTTGAAAGAGAAGCGGAAGTCAGTGGTTACCTTCCCCCAGAAGGCACACTAGGCACAGAACTTTGCAGAAAGCCAACATTAGCTTCTTCCCCTCTGTTCCAGGTTGGTCTGGAAAAGGAAAGACTCCTAAGGTGGTAATATTCTCAGCATGTGGCTGACTGATCAAAGTTTTCAAAATGCCCTCCAGCAAGGTCACTCACCCAGGCACATGGAATGGTCACAGGCTAGATTATATCTCATGGCTTACAAAAAGATGCTGCTATCCTAATAAGGAAACTTTGTAAGTGATCTGCTACCACAAAATACAAAATATAGCATCCTTGGAGGCAATGGTGTCTTTATGTCAGACACAGGTCTTGTAATACCTACCAAACTGATGAGCAAGGTCTTATACTTTCGTTATTTCTTCGTATTAAAAGAAAAGATTTTATTTATTTAATTTTTTGCTTTTTGGGTTACACCCAGCGATGCATAACAGTTACTCCTGACTCTGCACTCAGGAGTTACTTCTGGTGGTGCTCAGGGGACCATATGGGATGCTGGATATTGAACCTAGGTTGGCTGCATGCAAGGCAAATGCCCTACCCGCTGTGCTGTTGCTCCAGCCCCAAGAAAATATTTTAGATAAAAATAAAACTAAGATTATGGAGAAAGCAGAAGATTCTCTATCCAGCTCATCTCTATGGCCTTTGAAATCCACTTTCCGTTTTACAGCTGCCCTTGGTGTGCTCTTGTCTTTACTTTGTTTATTTGATAATCAGCTTCCATATGACAAGAATCTGGATTTTCTTTCCAATTTATATTTGAAGAATATAAATAGTTTCATAGCATGCCATTCCACAATCAATAATAATGAGATTTTTTCCCACTATATTATAGATGGCATTTTCTTGAGCAAACATCTTTCATTAGAAAACTAGAATTGCATTTTGTGGAGGTGTATCATTGGTAGACTCATCTGAATAAAGCCATGACATGGTAAATGACTTTTGTATAATTCAATGCGCTTACTGAAACAGTACTCTACAAAATCATATGGTGCAATCAATGGGAGTTGTTGCAAACTATGTGGAATTGGGAAAATATTCAACCTAGTTTTTTAAAAACAGTTTTCTTCCTTTGCTTCAAGCAAAACTTCATTTCATTATGTACAGTGAGTTAGTTTATATGTTGCTTCTGTAATTATGGCCTCTTGAGCCATGATTCTTATCTCAGACTTGGTTGCACTCTGAAACCAACAGGGACCTTTAGAAAAATCCTCTTGGCTGTGTTTTATGCCAAGTAGGAATTCAGATTTAATTGACCAGAGCATTAGAATTTATAAAAACAAACAAACTCCCCAGGAAATAATAGCACACACTCTGTCTCAGAACTGTGATGAAAGATTCCCATTCAAGACAATTATCCTTAAAAAAAAATAGACTTAGTATCTGAGATAGCTTAAATATTTGTTTCTCCTACCTAATTTTACATGTTGAATCTCTCACCATTCCCCCGCAATCCCCATGTAATTGTGAAAGAGGGAGGTAGATCTTTGGGGAAATAACCTGGTTTACATGAGGTCATGAGGATGTGACTTATGATGTGACACTTGCCCTTTGAAAAGGAAGAAGAGATACCAAAGGTTCTTCTTCAGCATGGGAGAGCATAGCATGGAAGAGAATCCTGCCAGGACCCAAATCTGCTGTTTGCTCTTCAAGTTTTTAATCTGTGTCTGTTTAGAGACGACACAGTCCTTAACGGGCTGGAGCAATAGCAGAGCAGGTAGGGCATTTGCCTTGCACGCGGCCCCCGTGGCTGACACGAGTTTGAGTCCTCCGCCCCTCTCTAGAGTATCTCACTCACCCAGCAAAGGCTGACAAGCTACCCATGATGTATTCGATATGCCAAACACAGTAACAAGTCTCACGATGGAGACGTTACTGGGCCCACTCGAGCAAATCGATGAACAACGGGAGGACAGTGCAGTGCTAGAGTGCAGTGCTACAGTCCTTAGTATTTTGTTAGACAAGTCCAACTAAGATAGACTTGATTTCTCACTTTCTTCTACCTTTCCTAAGAAATTTGTAAAAACAACAATTCTTATTTGGGACTTGGTGGGCAGTCAAGGTCATCAGTATCTTTTCTTTTCCACTTTACATATAGAATGGAATAAGATATTAGAGGTAAATTTTCTTCTTTTTCCTCATCCCCCCATTTTCTTAGGAAGGTAAGTACGTGTTCCACTCTTTGCACATTCTTTCTATGCACTGACTCCAGGGAAACAAAATAATATTCAATGCAGACAAAGCCAAGAAGAGCACTAGGTTTACAATGACTATTTCTAGTTGACAGAAACTTATTGGACTTAGAAAAAAATTTGATGAAAAGCCATACTTTGGGATTGAAAAATGTAGAATAAAAGTCAGTTATATATATATATTTATGCATAAACATAAAAATTACAAAAAAATAGAATAAAAGTCAGTTATATATATACTTATCCATATACATACATATATGTTCATGTGTTTATAACATTAATACATATAAACATATTTGTTTATATGTGCCCATATATATGCCATATCCAGAGGTGCACAGGCATTTTTTCTAACTCCGCACTCAGGGATCACTGCTGGTGGGTTTGGGAGACCAAACGAGGTACCAGAGATCAAACATGGGTAGGATGCCTGAAAGACAAGCTCCCTACCCATTGTAACATCTTCTGTAGCTCAACTGATATTTTTAAAAGTCATTGTTTTTATGTTTCTTTCTTTTCTTTTTTGCCTTGAGTAGATTCAATCTAACTGATGCTGATGTCATTATGAATTAAAATTAAAAACCATTTACTAGAATTGCTGTATTTGAGAGATGTTGAGAAAAATGCTTATTTCTGGCTCTACTCCTAGGAAGTTATCAGATTCAAGAAGGGATCTAAGAATATGAATTGAAATTACTGTGTGTGCATTTGGTTAAGGGATGAAAAATAAGAAATGCTTTTTCAGTGTGTTTCACATCTCCTTTCTCCAGATGCATTGACAACACATTTCAAGGTTACTTACCAAGGCACTCTCAATTTAGGTTTATATTCTCCCTTCCTTGGGACCCTCCTGAACTAGAATTTCTACTCCAAGGAGGTAAAAAATTTTGGTCTCTTGTTTCCTGTTATCCAAAGTCTTAGAACATTGCCCCTTCTATCATTGTTCACACTCAATAGACACCAGATAAATATCCTGAATGCATGTTTTCCAGGTAGATTTAGTATTTCAGTTATTAGATAAAATACAATGGAGAGTTTAGAAAGGAAGGTGTCATTATAGGTGAGAAAAGACAGTATTTAAGGTAGCCAGGATGCTTGGAATTTGCAATCAGAAGGGTCAGTTATAAGACTTTAGGTGCATTTTAATACTGGTGCCAGTTTAAGCTCACAGGCACCAGTGGAAAAATGAATAATTTTATCTTAATTTGTTATATTCTATAATTTTAGTAATATGCCAGTAATATGCCAGGCATATTGAGTAATTAACTTATCCATAAAATTCTGAATTCATGTAGAGATGAAGCTACACATCTGTGCGGGATTTAATAATTGAGTGTTAGTGGAAACTCATATTTCATCTGACTTTGTTCCTGTTGCACTTTATTTTCTTTTAATCTCAACAAAAATGTTACTTTAAGCTTCCCCAAGGTTATGAAAAGCTAGTGAGACACTTTGGTTTTGCTTAGCAAAGTACTGAGGTAGAAAACATCAATCTCTTTATTACCATACCTGAGAATGGCCATTTAATTTCCAGGCTAATAGAAAAAAGAATCAGAACGAGCTTTGCCAATGCATTGTTGATTAAAGAAAGGAGGTTAAAATTTTTGTGTTTGTTCGTTTGGGGCCACACCCCACACTGCTCAGGGGTTACTACTAGTTCTTCATTCAGGAATCACTCTAGGTGGTCTTTAGGGAACCAGGTGGGATTCTGGGATCGAACCCAGGTCAGCATGTGTAAGGCAAGTGTCCTACCTCCTCTGGCCCCAGGAAGCTAAATTTTTGATTAAGGATTTACTTTATTTAACCTTTTCTGTCATAGACAGCAAGTCGTGCCTATTTATGGAGAAGCCACTACATGTTCTGAGAAATTTAACATTAAGGGAAAAAAAAGAGAAGATTTGGACCTGTAAATTAGGACTATGGTTCTTGACCCAAATTGATCCAGCAAAATGTCATTTAAAGTTTGTTTTTTTCATTGTTTTTTTTAAATTTTTATAAAACTGACAGTTTGTTTCTAGGAAGATAGAAATAAAAAAATCCATCATTCTGTTGGAGAACTGAGAATCACTGGGAAGAATAAACGTGAAATCAGTTTGATTTACATGATCAGGTTGCTAGTCACACACCTCTTGCTCTAATGGGCATTTATAAGTTATCAATTCACAGAGTATTATGTTGTCTCTGAAAATGGTGGTAGATTGTAGAAGAATCTATTCTATAAAAAGACCATCTGAACATGTGTGACGCTTCAACATTATTTAAGGACTGAAAGAAGATGAAGTAAGAAATCTTGCATTTTACCAGGAACCAGGAAATATATTTCATCTGAGTTTGTTCCTGTTGCACTCCTGACAGGGGGTTGTTGGAATTATATATGGCCGGAGGAAGGAGTCAGTGTAGAACAGCATTCCACACAGTTTCTTTTCACAAGACAGGTGGGTGTTAAGAAGGATGAAGTATTTGTTCAACAGTGAACCACTGATCCTCTTGCAAACTAAGGTTTGACAAGCATGGGGCAGTGTCTATATTCAGGTGAGGTAACAAGTAGGAAATACGAAGAGAAATGTAAAGTGACTGCAGAAAGAGGCTTATGGGGAGCTAAAATAATGGGCAATACCTAAGACAAATGATCAGATAGGGATCTGTTGAACCTTGTATTTTCTGTAACATTCTTGTCAATCAATAAGAAATGCAAATATCCAATTTCCATTCAAAATGACGTATACAAAAAACCTTTAACTTCCAGCATTCTCTGTTACACAAAGTCCCATTTCTTATAAAACTCCACAAAAAAGAGCCATAATTATCTTAGTCCTATACCAAGTCCTATATTAAGCTTCTTTTCACCAGGGAGTTTCTTTGCCTTTCTCTTCTAGTTTACAGTAAGTGTTTTTATTTACCAAAAAAAGGGAAAATAAAGAACATTAACAAATGTGGGAGCTCATTCTTTCCCACAGTTTTCAGGTAAGTGCCTCGCTCTGCTGCCATCTTGATATCTGGTCTGGATATTTCTGAGCAGAGAACACAGGAAATTTCACTCAGAATCAGACCCACAGATCTGGGTATTAATGTTTCAATTTAGTCAATTTGGGGAGGTCTTGGTACATAGTGACAGAAAATTAACAATAAATGAATAATAAATAATTTAATAAAATTAAATAATAAATTTAATAATAATAAATAATAGGCCCTCCCATTGATCGTCGATTTGCTCGAGCGGGCCCAGTAACGTCTCCATTGGAGACCTTGTTGTTACTGTGTCTGGCATATCGAATACTCTCAGGTAGCTTGCCGGGCTCTCTGAGAGGGGCAGAGGAATCGAACTCGGGTCGGCCATAGTTGGCCGCTTGTAAGGCGAACGCCCTACCCGCTGTGCTATAATTTGATTTTCTTTTTTTGCTTTTTGGGTCATACCCAGCGATGCACAGGTGTTACTCCTGGCTCTATGCTCAGGAATTACCCCTGGCAGTGTTCAGGGGACCATATGGGATGCTGAGAATCGAACCTGGGTTGGCTGCATGTAAGGCAAATGCTTTACCCGCTGTGCTATTGCTCCAGCTCCTGAAATATTGTTTTAACTTGTAGCACTGTCTCAATGTCCTCCCTTTGTTCATTGATTTGCTCAAGCGGGCCCAGTAACGTCTCCACTTTGAGACTTGTTATTACTGTGTTTGGCATATCAAACTTGTATTAACTAAAATATTGTATTAATTTGAATATTGCTAAATTATGGAAAATTGAACTTATAGAGTGGTTGATTTGCATTTAATATTAACATTTTTTAGATTCTATCATACTTAGAGGTTGGTCCTAGAAATTAACTACAGTAACAGCTGCTATTAATTTTTATGTTGGCCAATAATATATTTGCCAGCTTTGTATTTCTGCTAGTTAGAGAAGAAGAATTTAAAAGTATGCATGGGGCAAACCTATTGGAGGACAAAACAATGCCTTTTCTTTGGCACTATGTCACGGTCTCTTTTAAGTGTCATTTTGGACTGGCTTTGCCTTTCAATAGATAGAATGCCTTCTAAATGAACGTAAAGATGAGATTGATTTCTGAGTAAGGTGAATTTTAAAAATGTACCTTTTCCCATCTTCCAGCTTAAATTTCCATCATCACCAAGAAACTGAGACAAATGGAGGATGAAGAAAACAATGATCCTGATTATGTCATGCAGGTGGAAGATTTCAAAGTACAAGTCACAATTTTAAGGTGAAAGAGTCAAGAACAAACCATCGAAATGCAAATTGCTTCATGGGATATTCACTGAGTTCCAGCACAAAACACAAAGCTTTACTGAGAGCCAAACACAGAACATGATACCTTTTCGATTCTGTTTTCCTGAGATTTCTTAAAGTAGATGGTAGGAATCCCAAGTTCGGAGGCAGCTATCCATTGCAGAGTGGCTCGAAGCTCAGCGTCAGGACACTCTGGCTCCAGGTCAAAGTTGATGACCAGCAGGCTGCCCTGGCGGCTGGCTGCTCCCACTGGGAGTCCAGGGGCATGTTCTGAACACAGACACAACCACAGCCTTACAATCCTTTTCCATGGGCACAGCACAGGTAAATTGGGTATTAAGATTAAGGGAAGGTCGCTTACCCTCTATGTGCTGTGACTGTCCTTTAAGAATCTCCTTGTCTTCTACTAAATCACTTTGGGAGAAAACAACAGTACATGGTTGGTAATGTTTAGGAAGAGGAAGCTAGAAATGGAAGATGAGACGATGGGTCTTGTTCTCAGAGCTTCTAAAGTTTGTTTCAGAATCATCATTTTCTTGGTTGATGGTGTTTGAAGGGGGAAGGGAGGGTGCATACCTGGCCGTGCTCAGGGACTACTCCTAGCACAGAGTTGAGAGCCATTATTTTATAGCGTGAAATAATGCTAGAGAAATGTCAATGAGGTGATGATGTAAGACTGTTTGGTGTGTAATAAATATTTTTTTGCTTAAAAAATATAAAAGGCTATGCAGCTTAGTTACAAGGTTTTAGCTGCAATTACTTGTATGTGAAATTCTCAGAGAGGTATTCTTCCTTTATCCTTAATTGTTTCTCCATCAATCCTTACATGTCTCAACATACAAGAAAACTGCAGAGATCTCATTTGGTTTGAGTATTCTTAGACTTCTGAATTTCAATTTTCACTTAAGGACCATATGTATTGATCTTGACACAGTATTTTTTCCTAGACTGTAACAACAATATCAACTTTAATTTAAGTTTAGGCAGTATTTTGTATGTGTATATGGTCATTTGATCTGTAATTAGGAAAAAATTAACAAATTGCTGAACATAAGTTATACAGAAAATTAATTCAATTTGTTGAAATATTTCTTTTTTGATCAGAAGTTTGTTGCAGGCTGAGGTGGTTTAATAATAGAAACTTAACTGAAGTAAATTTTTATTAAATTTGGTCATGTCCAGTATTTGAGGTTTTAACATAAGTAAGTCTATACTAATTTTGTATATAGTGTTCTATATAGTGGGGGAAGCACGAACCCAAGAGCATAATGTCAGTGATTAATTTGAAATCCTGTGTTGTCCTATATTTGTATCTTGCCTAGAAATTGGGGCCTTTATTAGTCTTATTTATTTGGGGAAGGGAATTGGGTCACACCCAGGTGTTCAAGGGCTCTGTGAATAAAAATATTAATTTTAATTTTATTTTATATTCAGGTGGGGTAGATTAGTAAGAAATCTTAAGAGAAACAAAAATGTCTCACAGATCTCTGTCTCTGTGCTCAGGAAAGACTCCTAGAGGTACTCAGGAGACCTTATATGGTACCAGTGATCAAATGTGGATGGGTTACATGCAAGGCAAGTGCTATAACTTTGCTCTGTCTGTGACCCCTTGTTTATTAAGAAAATTTTTCCTTACATAATGTTTTACCTGTAGTATCTAGCTATAATAATAAATAATTGTTTTTCTGGTATTGAGAGTATGGCTATTTTAAAATACTTATCTGAATAGTTATAGTAGAATGTTCAACTTTCCAAGGGTCTAGATTTCTGTTAAATCTTTTGAGAGTGACATTCAGTAAAATGATAGGTGGAAAATACAGTTTCTGTGATAAGAATCAGCAGGATGCTTAAATGGGTGGTGGTGATGGTTCCTGAAAACATGTTATCTATAAGGTGCAAGATTCGTACCATAGGGAAGGTGTAAAACATGACTAATAAATATTTCCTAAGGGAGGAAAACAAATTAGTTCCAAAATAATTTTGTGTTAGTTTTATTTTTATACTCTAGTTCTAAACACTCAAACAACTGAAATAAAACCCGAGGCACTGAGTATCTGATCTTGTGATCTGTGATTATGAACGATGTCCGTGAAAACAATGCTGTTGGCACATTTACTTACTGAAAAATACTTCTGCAGTGAGGATAGCTTATTATACACTAATGCAAAGATACTTTAGCTAGCACAGCCTGTAGGGCGTTTGCCTTGCACGCAGCCAACCAAGGTTTGATTCTTCGGTCCCTCTCAGAGAGCGCAGCAAGCTGCCAAGAGTGTCCTGCCCACATGGCAGAGCCTGGCAAGCTCCCTGTGGCATACTCAATATGCCAAAAACAGTAACAAGTCTCACAATGGAGTCATTACTGGTGCCCACTCGAGCAAATCAATGAACAATGGGAGGACAGTGCTACAGTGCTACATACTTATCAATGAAGGAAATAGGTAAAAAAAAAAAACTCTCTAGATTTAACTTCATTTTCACTTCTCCTGAACTCTAAGAAATTTTGAAATAATCAGTTAATCCTTAATGTTCAAAAGTAGAGTTCCACTTATTTTTTCAGAATCCTCACAAATTCTAAATAGAGTTCAAGCCTGATGTTTTCCTTTTCTTGCACCATTTGTTTTTAAACTTCTTTTTCTTTATCATACTTTACGGCATACATAGTGTGCTTCTTTACTTTATCTCTTACTATTATTTTTTTTGAAGATGCCCATACGTTGAGGAGCAGAATTATTGCATAGAACTCACTCATCCCCATCATGGTAAAATTTGGCTTTGGATACACTTAACCATAAAAATTCCAGGTGTGAAAGGTAAAGAGAAAGCTATTAACACCATATTCTATTGAAGGATCACCTACTTTGTCTAATATGGCATAAATGAAGTGAATGTTTGCTTTTGTGTGTCCAGCTACGTAAGTTTACACAGGTTTACAATTATATGGATGAGACTTATTCAGAATGCTTATCTCATGAGGGGGGATACTTGAATTCAGGAAGTAGGTGTGGTAAAATGTGGCTTGTCTAGGCTTTATTCTTGCTCCAATGACATGGAACGACAGCACCACAGACATGATGACACTGGTGGTTGGGCACAATCTGAATGATCAAAAATGGGTTGCCAGATGGAATTGGAGTAGTGGTCTCACAATCACTGCATCTCAACAGCTACTTACTTAATCATGGGAGAAGATGGCATGTTTTCCTGATAAATGTCCAAGTCCATAATGCCAAGACTGCTAGTGGCACTACTGTTGCCATTGCTGATAAAGTAAAAGTTTACATATTAATGCCAGTCTCCACCACCTGGCCAAATTCCTGACACTGATGTTCCACTGTTTTAGAAGGTCTTCCTTTGAGCCCAGAAGAAATTTATTTTGTTTCCAGAACTCAAAAATGTGATGTATTTCTGACCAAGTTAGAAGAAAACATAGCAAAAGACATTGTTTTTGATCAAAGCAATTGGTCATTGTTATCATCAGGACCAAACTTCTTCTCCTCTTCTCCCTCGTCATCGTTTCCCTAATATCTGTTTTGGTTTCATGCCCCATGAACCATATTTACTGGGTGACAATTAGCATAATTCTTCATTCTAAAACAGTGATTATATTTATCTACCACCAAGGGTCTCCCTGAATATATTTATTGTACTGAGATACTTCTGAGAACTCTGACTGAGGGAGATACTGGGATGCTTCATGACTTTTGACAGAAGCCAGTGGATGTATGTTTTTCCATGTGTCCTTCAGGAATCTTTCTGAGAGACATTCTACAGAATATGTACCTGGTTCACTCATTTCCTATGTAAGTACAGAATTTATAAGTTGAACGATGGCCAACATTTTATAAGTGCCAACATTTTATAGTTTCTTCATCTTAAAATCTTTAAGATGGAGCAACATCAAAAACCTTGTATATGGTGGAAAAGGAGGAATCGCTTATTACATCAATTGTAGAAGCTGCACAATCAACATGTGGTCTAATTGTTAGCCTGTAAGTGAGTTAGGTATTGAAACACTGCAGAGTTAAGCCAACTTTTAGGCTCTGTCTGTACTAGTGAAATGGAGAGTATCCAACTTCAAGAAACCCACAGATTTTCTTCATACCTTCTCTATTTCCTAAGATGTCTCTTCTTCCAATCAGTTGCTTCAGGGTGAGTACTGGTGTGATGTACAATAAGACCATATTCCCTGGGAGCAACATGACTCACCAATTGGACTCCCTCAATTTCTTGAATTTTGTGTGGGGTGATGAATGTATTTCCTGTTTAGAATCAGATGACTCAAACATTGGAGGCTGCAGGTAATTTGCCCTGATACTGATGGTAAGTACTTATCTACTTATTGTCTTTGCACTGTAATATTTAAAGCAGCTTTTGGAGTTTTAGGAAAATTTTCTTACAACATTCTTAAAGTTTCCTTAATTTAGAAAACCTGGACCCTTCAGAAATTAAAATTTTAAGAAGTCATTACAGCCAGGTACATCTGAATCCCATTTTCTAGAACATCTGTGAACTTATTGGCTCAGAGTAAAATTAGATTTGGGAAAAAATCACAAGCAGGGATTTTCTTTTCATTTCCACCTCATAGGGGATAATGTACAGTTAATGTCACCCAATTGCTTTGGTCCTTTCAAAGTCTCAAAGTCTGAAGGTACTGAAACACGGCAGAGTTGAGCCAACTTCCAGGCTCTGTCTGTACTTGTGAAATGGAGAGTATCTAAGTTCTTATGAACTGTAGCTTTTCCTGAGGACTAAACATACGGCAAAGCAGAGAAAGGGGCCGAATATCACGGCACAGTGTTAAGACACTTGCCTCATATAACCCAGCCTGGGTTGCATCTGAAATACAAATGAACCAGAAAGAAAGCATAAAACAAAACCAGGTGTAGTAGGAACTCTTAAGGAAATATTTACAGTTGTCTTCATTGAATGCACTAGCTGGGGCTTGCATGAAGGAAGGACAACTGATGGTCTACCTTGGCCGAGGCAATTTAAATCATATTTGGTTATTACAATATCCCTCAGCACAAATCATGACAGGCAAGCTTCTGACCTTACAGAGGCTTTTCTTTATGTTCTT
The DNA here is from genome assembly GCF_029834395.1 of Sorex fumeus. NCBI lineage: Eukaryota > Metazoa > Chordata > Mammalia > Eulipotyphla > Soricidae > Sorex > Sorex fumeus. The sequence goes on from NW_026606062.1 coordinate 4,762,556, forward strand.
TTTATTAGGAGGTCTTTTCAAGGAACGACTCAAAAGAGGCCTTTTTAAAAATATATATACATATTGTTACTTTTAGAATTATTTTTTGAAACTTTTTTTTCTGAAATTCAAAGGAAAAGTAGGTACCTCATGGATCGCTCACTGAGCTGCAGAAAGCTACTTGTGTCATCCGGGTTGTCCTCTTCATTGGCAAGCTGGGACCAGCTGTCAGTACTCTCCCCACTGCTGCCCAGGGTGCTGGGAAACTCGTCGGGGCCTCTGCCTTCTGTTGCGACTTCAACCTCTGGGACATCTCTGGTATCCAGGCTGTCACTGGAGATGTCAAGATATAATTACCAACAGTGGAGATAAAGATTGAAATTTGAGGGGAGACCTCATGGGTTGCTCTATTGAGCCTTGGTACTGCTTCTCCAGTTCTTTCTACTGAGTTCCTCTATCCATTTCTGAAGCAAATTGAAGCACCCTTGCCTGTATGTACAAGAATACTTGAGGTCCAAGAACATTTAAAAACTAAGAAACCCAGAGTATCCTCCCAGATATGATGACTCAGGGGTTTTGCAGGCAGACACCTAACACTGCACTTTAGCTGACCACCCCCGAGGGATTCAAATGAAAGTGGCATATGGAGCATGATGGGAGAAAAATATTCACCCTAGTCTGGTGGATTACCAATTTATTCCATCTATTGATGCCTCTGGACATGTTGGATATCTCAATCACCTTTTATTCCTCCCCTTTCCTCTGAAATGTTTGATATACAGCCATTATATTTTTCTGGGCTACCCTTTCTTCATATCAAGAACCTCTTCAAAGTACGTACCACCTTGTCTGACAAATCCTTGACTTCTTTCAGCCCTGGTCTCTTTAGGATTTGTACCTCCTCTTTGGAACCTGGTTCCCTATATTTCCTCTAGGTTACAAGAGAGTCCTCTGACGGATTGACTGACTTCCTTCACAGACTGTCCCTGAAGCCACTGACCTTACTGAGAAGACCTACACATTTTTCAGGATACCCTCATTGCTCTTGAGCTTCAATCAGTTGACATGTCCTTTCAATTTCATCACTCAAGTCTCTAAGCTCATTAAATTATCTTAATTTAGGTCTTGGCTAAATTGCTACAGCTTTAGATTTCGGAGAAACACCACACATTCCTCATACATTTAGATATAGAATCCTAGTGAGAGTAAATAACTCATAAGGTTAGAGCAGAATTGGTAATTACTATTTGATCTCAGGTTTAGAGATATGGGGCAGTTCCATTGCTCTTTGTCTAGCTTATAATTCACTGGTCTCCTTCATAGAAACCCTATGTATTCACACTCATTCAAAGCCTACTTCACATTGTTTCCAGATTCATATTATCAAGGTACTTCATTAGCACATTTTGTTTAAAAGTCTTCATAAATCCAAAGCAAACTCAGTACTTTGTGGTCCACCCAACATTACCTATGTATAGCCAAGTCATTATTCTCAAACATACCAGGGGCTTCCTGCTTAGCTTTGGACTCACTATTTCCTCTGGTTCAATCTTAAAAATAAGAGCTTTGAGCACTGCTGTTCGTACTCTAAATTCTACAGATTCCAGTTCTACCACCTGTACCTGTTTATCTTGCAAAAGTTAACAAAGCTTTCTAGGGAAAATGTCAATATTCTTTCCACAAGGTGTTTAGAACAAATAAATTAGAAAAATAAGTCAATTTAATGGATGAAACCCAATGACTTGGATACAAGTATCCAAAGAAGACAAACTACAATGTTATCCATAAATGACTTAGCTCATTAACCCTCACTCATTAAAATATAAGAAGACCCTTTCCTCATCTTTATCTCTTACCATTCCTCAATGTTCAGCAACAATGCTAGCTAACTCCCTAAGTCCATCTTTTCCTCTTGAGTTGTCAAAGCAGTTTAGCCATTGTCTTTTTCTTTTTGTTACTGCTTAGTGATTCCTACATTTCTTTCTAATGTATGTAGTTGTCTATGCATAAATCATATATCTTTAAGAATTTTTGTGTATTGTGGCAGAGATATGGTCACGTGATCATATTTTAAAATAAATATTTTGATATTAGAAGCATCGAGTTTAATAGTGAGACCTGCACTCACAATTTTGATAGTGCTACCTGAATGGCAAAATAGGAAGATTTTTCACGTTACACTACTTGCAAGCTAAAAGATTACTGAATAACCCCTATATTGACATATAGTGTTTCTAAGAAATTCTGCTGCTAACACAGAGTGAATCATTTACAGTTGTAGGCTTGGCTTTTCATTGGTTTTTCTGGCATAGACACACACACACACACACACACACACACACTGAAATTTTGTTGAGTGCTGAATGGGATGATCTCTTTAGAAAAAGTGTTGGAATCATTCTAGGTGAGGTCTGATGTTGAATAATAGATTCTCAACTTTGCTAGTTGAGGACGTCTCCCAAGTTGTGTATTTGTAGCATTGTGCAGTGAACAGGGCTTTAACATCATGGGTTCTGACCTAAACAGGCAAGACTCAGCAACTCAAAACTGCAGCAAAAGCTTTGAGGGAATTATCTGCAAACTTCTGGCATTTGTTTAATGCTTAGAGCCCTCTGATCTCTGAGTCCTCCAATGAAGATTTTTCTTAGGCTCACCTTCTTTGTACTGTTATCAAAAAGAAATCCACCAATCAGCTAATATTATCTTGAAAAACAAGAACAAGACTAATTTAAATTATTTAAGTTATTTATTTAAATTATTTAAGTTCTTTATTATATACCTTAGTTCTTTACTAAGGGATAGGTCAGGTGCCTAGACAGAGGTTGTGGCCTAAAATACAACAGATATTTCTCTTTGGGTAAGACTTGTATTATGAGTCATGGAATTGTTATTCTTTGATCAATAATGTAAATCTAAGAAGTAGGAAAAGAAGGAAGAAAAGTTTGGGAAAAAGAAATATTAAAATACTATTTGGTATGTTGATTTTCTAATGTAGGTTTTCATAAATTATGAAGATGCATTCAGGCTGTAGACTAAAAATATCTTTATGGCATGACCCGTTCTCACCTCTGCACAGAATTAAGAGTGCCAAAGTCATCTCTCCTACTCTTAAGTGTAATGGGTAGGCATCCTTTCACTGGGAGTTGAGTTCTATATATAGTTACTTAGTGAGTTGGACATATCACAAGCCTAATAGCAACTCTGAGCTTAGACAATGTGATATCAATGTGACTAATATCCCTCTGGCAAATCCTGGAATTCTCTTGTTTAATTCAGTTCTCTACACTATTATAACAGGATTTTCTTGGAGAAAAAGTTTCTTCTGTAATCTAAACTATCTCCCCAGTCCAGGAATGACCATATCCTTGAACCTCAAAGCAAACATGTACTGAGCCCCTTTAATGGGGTGAGTACTGAGTTAATAACTATATATATATATGTATTTCTGTGTTTAAATCTAAAATATTCAAGATACTTAGGAAACAATTATGAATCTAGGAAACTTTCATAGCATGTCATGACTTAATGTTAATGGAACTCATAGTCTACCATAACTTCTTTTTTTAGTGAAGCCAAGACAGTTTTTGTAGATTCCCCCCTCCCTTTGGGGGAGGTTGGGCACGTCCAGGGATACTCAAGGATTACTCCTGGCTCTGCATTCAGGGTTCATTCCTGGCAGTGCTTGGGGAATTACATGAGATGCTGGGGATGGAACCTGGGTCAGCCACTCAGCAGCACACAGAGCAAGCACCCTACCAGCTGTATTATTGCTCCAACCCAAAAAACAGTTATAAAAAATGAAATAAATTTACTTAGAAAGGCATAAGGGGAGAGAAAAAGAGGGATACATATTCAAAGGAGAACTCGAGTTTGAAAAGTTGCTGAGAACAACTCTGTATTCTCTACAACGGAAAACATATTCAATGCTGGTCCTTATGTTTCAGAAGCAGAACTAGTTCTTGAGTGTTTAAGCCTGATGCTTGCTGTGGCCAAGAGCCCCTGTATTACTAAACCAGGGTCTGCCTTATGCCAGGTATTTTAATTCGTAAACTATCTCCCCAGTCCTGAGAAGTGCAATTATACTTCCTCTGTTAAATCAATCCATTTAGTTTAGAATTGAAAATCTGACTTCCAATTTTCAGTGACTAGTGCCACAGGGAGATGATGTTTTTATTGTTCCAGGAACTGCATTTTTGCCTAAGCCCCTGGCATTCAGAATAAACACTCAAAACGCAAAGACGGTTCTTGAGTCACTCACTCACCTGGCGGCTGGCCAGGCAGCGCCTAGCTGTTCATTGGATTGTTCAGCTTTCTCCGGTGGGCTGTCTTTGGGCGGTAGGAGGGGTTCGGGCTCTCCAACACACTCTTCCTTCTGGTGGGGTTCAATCTGGATCAGGGGCACTTCCATGGAACAAAGTGATCGCCGGGGCTGACCCCGGGGGACCGCCTGGTGGCAGGATACAGGTTCCTTTCTGGAATCCTTGGGGTCGGCAGGGCCCGGGACATTGCCGGTAGAGGTCAGGGGAGGATGGGGGCTTCCAGTAAGAGAGTCTTTCCTCGGGGGATCCCGGGTCTCCTGCACAAGAAGCGTTGGCCCTCTGCGCACTAAGGCCGAAGGCAATCTAGGAGCCCCTGATGCCCCCTGCCCAGGGGAGCCTGGATCAGCGTCCGCAGCTCCCTCTGCCTCATCCACGATAATCTTGTTCTTGCGCATGAGAGCCTCGATGGAGTTGGCCCACGTCTCGTGGATGAGCATAGTGGTGATCTGGTCCGCGCCTCCTCTCCGGTACAGGCACGAGTCCGAGGAAGAGCCGCTGACGGGTTGCACGCAAAGGAAATCCTGCTGGCCGTTGGGCGCAAAGCCGTCCAGGGAATTGGCTTTGATGGGCGCGTTGGCCGTCAGCCTGGGGTCCAGGGTCCGGCTGTCGGGCACCGATGACTGCCTGTAACCCAGCGGCGATCGCAGAGTGGGGGCCAGCAGGCTGGCCGTCCAGTCGCGGCTGGTCCTGCGGGAGGAGGCGTTGGCGTCCTTAGCATCGCGGTCCAGGTCTCGCAGCATGTAGCGGTAAAACTCCTCCGTGATGCTCTCGGTGCTTGACTGCTTGGACGCGCAGCCGGGTCGCACGCTTAGGTGCTCAGTGCGGCGGCAGGCCTGCTGCACGGCAGCCTGCACGATGCTGCTGGCATTCTTGCCCGCATAATAGTCCAGCAGCAGCTCGAAGCCCCGGCCCTCGCTCTCCATCTGGTTCACCATGAAGCGTGAGAACTCCTCACTGATGCTCTCACAGCTCGATTGCTTGGACATGGAGCTGGCCCTGCTCACGGGCTGACTGAGGGTGCTCATGAAGCCCGGGCTGCCGAGGGGCGTCCGCACCCGCGGGTCCTCCTCGGGGATGCTCTCGCAGCTGGACGCCTTGAGACGGCTCCAGCGGTCCCCACTGAGCAAGCGCGGGCGAGGGTGGCCCTGGCCTGGCCAGACCCCCTCCACCGGGGAGAACTCTGGGAGAGTCATGATCTTGGCTGCCACTTCGCTGGCAAAGATATTCACGGAGTCCGGGACGTCCTCGAGGTTCACGGACTCGTCCACCACCCGGTTCATCAGCTTCTCTTTGAGCTCCGGGTGCTCATCCGTCTTCCTCTTAATCTCGCTCAGGCGTGGGGGCTTGTGCTTCCTCACCGTGGCCCCACCGCCTGCCTGGCTTTCCTTCTTCCTCTTCAGCGACCGGCAGGAGACACTGGAACTCCCCAGACTCTCGTTCCGTCTTCTCCAGGCGCAAAACCAGGGTTGCTTGCCGTTGGAGTTGTCCAGGCAGATGGCTGCAATCTCGGTTGCCATAGAGACGATGGTCTCTGCTAACTCTTCTGCAAAGTCGGCAATGCAGTAGAGGTCCGTGTGCTTCGTCGCCAGGGCGACCGGGGCAGGAAGGCGCAAGTCACTCCCTAACAGAGGCAAGTTGACTTGAATGTCGTGATGGAGCGGGGAACCACAGTTGCGCTTTTCTTGAGCTGCTTGACTGACACCGCCTTTGACCATAGGTGTGGGTGACCCCTCGCCCTCTGCCGGGGCTCCGACTTCATTCCCATGGGGATTGGGCGGCAGAGGATGGGTTCTTGAATCCCTCCTTCCCATGCCTTTCAGATATGGTTCCTGGTGGGCTGTCTTAGCAGTCGAAGAATCTGACGCTCTGTTACTACCTGACAAATCTGGTTGCAATTTGGGGTTCTTAAAGTGGCCTGGCTTCACTTGACCCCTAGTGTCTTGTCTGGGATGCATGTCATCCACGGGACCATCGAGAGCAAGATCAGGGCTCTGCAGAATGCTAACTGGATGGGCACTAGAGTATTCCATGACGTTTGCCCCTACCCGACTAGCACCTTGAGAAATGGGCTGGCAACTTGGTTCTGTTTCTTTCCAACCGATGATCTCCTTGCAAAGAACAGTGGGGCAGGTACCACTCTGCATGATGTTGCTCATCTTCTTGAACGTGAAGCATACCACATTGAAGAGGAGTTGGTTTGTCACTTCCTGGAGGGTGTCTAGAGCCTCAGATGAATCCTTGGCCTCCGTCATCCTACTTTTCTGGTGAACTTCCTCAATGGAGTGCTTCAGGATAACATTGGACAGGCTCTGTGCCAGTTCCCTACCAAAGTCACTATCTGAGTGCAGGGGCTGAGGCTTTGAAGGGGTCTCGGTAATTCTCTTGGCCACTGATTCCATGAGGTCCCCGATGTTGCTATATGCCTGAGGCTTTGTTAAAACCCGAGTGGCCTCCTTGAACAAGGCCTCTGCAATGGCCTCTGCATTCCCCAGCTCTGTGCTCTGTTCTGTAGCCAGACTACACAGTGAGGGGATCACTGCAGATGGCGGAGCAGCAAGGTGGTCAGTGGAGGCCATGGGACACTGACCCTCTCCTGTCTCCCCCAGGCCACAAACGGCGACAGCACTCGCCACCTGGGTCATTCCACACAAAGCAGATGGAAATGAGTATTCGCTGACAGAAGGTTCCTGGAACACGTGTGAAGGCTGAGTCGGCAGCAGTTCAACATCACTCTGTGGGTCGTCTATAACCAGGGATTCTTGCTCCATTTTGAGTCTTTCAGTGGCCTGTGGGCTGGAGATGGTTCCGATCACAGTGGCGGCACAAGCTAATGCTACTTCAAGAGCACTCTGAGGGGGTCGGCTGGGGTTGTCTCCAGAAAGGACACCTGTCGTCTCCATAGAGACTTCCATTTCGGACCACGAGGAGCTTCCCACCTCAGGGGCAGTGTCGCTGCCATCTGGACTCTGAACAATGACGATTTTGGGCAGTTCATTCCAAGAGCGAGGGATCATGATGTCTTTTGTAGAACAGCTGCTGGGTAGCAGGGCATTTCCTACACTCAGGGCAGATTCCTGGAGTCCTGTGGGTTGAGACTGTGATAATCTAATAAATGCGTCTTGCAGTACAGATTCCGCTAAATTTGTAGCATACTCGCCAGTTGTGGCTTTTCCATCTTGTTCAGGAAGAAGAACTTGGTTTCCCTCTTCACAGGTTCCAGGGCCTGAGCTGTTTCCACACACAGACACAGACCCCCATGCAGAAGGTTCATCTTTCTTAACCATTCTGGAGAAAGAAGCATCCCCTGGAGTAGATTGTGTCTGCGATTTTTTCACTGGACCTATTAAATTTTCAGAAAAATGAGACTTTGTGAGAAGTTTCTCCTTCTCTGCACTTTCCTCTTTTCCCTCTGTTGACCTGGCTGAGAGATCCAACCTCTGCAGGCCTCTCTCTCCTGGTCTTTTGTCCAAAGATCCTTCTTTTATAATCATGGGTTTGTGATATTTTCTCATGTATTTGTCTTCCAAAGCATAAGGCAACTTTTCCTTGCTGTAGTCCCATTCCTCTTGGGGAGGTTCCTTCCGCTTTTTACTTTCCAAAGCATTGGTAGAGATGTTTATGTTTTCATAACCTAGGGTAGAGAAAGGAAGGACTTGTGTTACTTTGGGGGTAGTAGAGTCACACAATTCTAAACTCATGTGACTTTCTTTGCCAGGTCTCTCTTAAAATTTTGAGTTTGAATGTGTCTTCAAGGGAAATGAAATCAGAATAGACTTTTGAGTTTCATTATGGAATGGCACTGAACACAAAAACTCCTACCATAGGAGCCAAATGCAAACCCTGCGTGGGGAGAAGGGATTTGGGGGCTGAGGGCCAGTCACCAGTCATCATCTGAAAGTAACTCAAACGTTTCTTTGAGTTTACCAGTGGGTACAGAAGTGGGGGGGGGATCTTTGCAAAAACCTTTCTAGTGCTTATTGCAATAATGCTCTACAAATTTGCAAAGAACTTACCCTATGGACGATGACAATCATGCTTGTGGATACACACCTGACTCAGTCACCATTTGTCACTGAGCTCTATTACTGAGTCCATCAAAAGAGTAGGTGAAGAGGGTAATTTACTATCTGTGTGGTTTTCCTTCTATCCTCACAAGGACCATTATTAGCTACAATAACTATATAGTGAAATACAAGAAATGATATAGTCCAATTATAATTTAAAGTAATAGAGAAGGAAACAGACTCAGAATGATTAGGTAGCCACTGCTCTGAAAGCTGAATTAGGATTTAGGCAAATTTAAGTTCTTGCGTGGATTCCTTGGGGGTCTTAAAGAAGGTAATTCTCTTCCTCCAGTTGATCTCCATTGCTTGGCAGGCAGGGAGATTTCCATTTTAAAGCACATATACACATTTACATTTCCTTTAGTGTCCCTGAGGCATCTTTAGGGAATCTGGAGCCATCTAACCATGGAATATGTTAAGTGCATTAGTCATCATCTTCCTGAGTATTTTCTTAGCTTTTTAAAAAGCTCCTTAAACTCAGCAAGTAGAAACTGTAAAATGTCTGCCAAATTGACATTGCCTGAAACTTTTCTGAAACCTCATCCAGGTATTTTTATAAAGTGACTAATTCCAGGGTACACACTCATTTTGTTGGGAGGTTCTCACCATTCCTGTATTCTTCCACCTCGCTTTCCCCCTCCAAGTACTCAGAGGCAGTGAGAAAGTCTTCCTCGATTGAAGACAAGGAACAGTTTGTGTCGTCCTCCACTTTCAAGACTTTGGTTTCCAGGTGGAGCTGTCGCTCCTGTACCAGTTCCAAACCGATCAAAAATTTGTTGATTTCGAAGATGATGCAATTGGTACTGTTTGCTCTGTTCCCTCTTGCACACTGGACCAAGCAGATATCTGGCAGCCAAGGACACTAATGGAGAGAGAATAAAGAGATGAAGAAAACATTTACTGAGAGAGAGAGAGAGAGAGAGAGAGAGAGAGAGAGAGAGAGAGAGAAACGCTTGCTTCTCCCACTAAGTGGAAACCTTCCAACTATTTGGAATATCTTCTGAGATGATGCTGAACTACTTGAAAAAAGTTTCAAGAGATGATTTGGAACACAGGATGGCTCAAAGAGAGTTCATCTCAAGGGGAAATAGATGAGTTTTATCTCAGGTTTTTGTTATTTCTGGTCCATGTAAAAATTGCACATAGAAAAGTTAAACAGGCAAAGACTTCACCAAGACTATTAAAACAAGGAAACAGCATCGAGCAAAAGGCCAGAGGGTTTTTAATAACTGGATGTAGATCATCTGTATTTGTTCATCAGCTTTTCCTAAAGAAAAAGTAGCACTGTAGCACTGTTCTCCCATTGTTTATCGATTTGCTCAAGCGGGCACCAGTAACGTCTCCATTGTGAGGCTTGTTGTTACTGTTTTTGATATATCAAATATGCCATGGGGAGCTTTCCAGGCTCTGCCATGTGGGCAGGATGCTCTTTGTAGCTTACTGGGATCTCCAAGAGGGGCAGAGGAATCGAACCCAGGTCAGCCTCGTGCAAGACAAATGCCCTACCCACTGTGTTATCACTCCAGGAAAAGTAAACTTTCTTTTATATACAGAATAGGAGGTAATTTTGTAAGCAGGAGCAAAACAGCCATTAATGTTCGCACTCTTCCAAAGATAGGTACTATATTATTCTTCACCATTACATTTCAAAGAGATGGTTCACCCTTTATAATTTTTCTCCACTTTTCTTAAGAAATAATCAATATGCATCATTATATGAATTTAAGATATACTGGACAATGGTCACCTCAACAAGGCTAGTTACTATCTATCATCCCATGCAGATATAATACAAAGGACAGAGACCAAAAGAGAAAAATAAATTCTCCTTGTGGTAAAACCCCCCAGAATCTATTCTAACCAGTTTTTACATATATCATGAGGCAGCATTTCTTATTATCGTCTTACTGAAGATTATGGTCCTAGCTCTTCTAAATTATTTTCTAACTGGCAGTTTGTAACGTTTCACCACTTTCTTTCATTTTCTCTGATATACCTCTCTGAAATACCCCTCTTTTCCTCAGTCTACCACCTCTGTAACCATGGATATGATCTCTTTTTATGAGTTTGGTTTTACTTTTGATTCCACATATAAATAACATTCAACAATATTTCTTTCTGTAACAAATAGTAAAATATCTTGATTTATTGGGCTGGAGCGATAGCACAGCAGGTAGGGCATTTGCCTTGCATGCAGCCCACCTGGCCGACCGGAGTTCGATTTCTCTACCCCTCTGGGAGAGCCTGGGAAGTTACTGAGAGTATCTCGTCCACACGGCAAAGCCTGGCAAGCTACCCATGATGTATTCGATATGTAAAACACAGTATCAATAAGTCTCACAATGAAAATGTTACTGGGCCTGCTCGAGCAAATTAATGAACAATGGGAGGACAGTGCTACAGTGCTATTATATATTATTTATTTATTGATTTATAAATAAATGTCCATACATAGGTCACAAGTAATTCCTTCTCCCTTCATCTATTGATTTTTGCCACTTTGGATGTTCATTCCTGGGTTGTGAGACTGGAAAGGATATTTTCAAAAAGATTTACATCTTAATGGGACACAGAAGAAATTTGCAATGATAAATTTTCTAAAATAAATGTGCTAAGGCAAAAATAGGTCAAGGTTTGTATCAGAAAGAAATCTGGATAAATATTCCTCAATCTGAAAACTATGTTAAGGTTATTTGGGACACTCTTCTTGATTAAACTGAATAGTTTTTCAGATCAATATCTTATCCTGCTTTGGTAATGTCAGTAAAATCTCTGCCAGTAATTGACAAATGTGTTGCAAGTGATTCTTCCACTATAGTTAGATTATATTGCTCACCTGAAAAGGAGGTCTAAAAGATATGAAAATATCAGTAGAAATAAACTATCTCTAAAAGACTTGCATGTGGAGGGTCGTGGGGGTCAATGATAATGAGATTCACATCATTGAATAGTATACAGTAAGATGATTAGATTGTGTTCCTTTCTAGGGTCAAGAAGAAAATCCCAGACTCTACTATACATTTTGTCATATTGTTGCTGCTTCCGATAGCAATAAATGGGAACCTAGGGAGATTGTTTGAATTCACCAACATGTTTTGTACATGTAGGATTTTATTTTTATGAGAAGACTTTTTTATTTATAGTAATTTTTAAGAGAAAATTCTTTGAATGGTACAGATAAATCTCAAAGTAGAGCTTGAAACGTTTGGGAAAATATTCTAAGTTGAAATGTTCATAAAATGGGTTATTTAAAACCGTATGCTTATTCATGGTTGGAGTTAGTGTACTCTAATACTATTTAACTTGCCTTCTGAGATTTCTTTGAGTGTGAATAATTGTGAGTGCTAGGCTTATAATGTGTGAATGCAAAGAAGTATGAATGAAAACATTCATCCTGTATTCTATAATATATATTCTTTTAGGCTATTCCAATTAGAATAATTCTAAGAAAGATGATTGTAATTGGAAAATTCATTCTCTAAGAGATTCAGGAAACCTATTAAGACTTAGAACGAGAATGATTCTATATGCTTAGGTCTGTTTTTACAGGCAAGTAACCTTTAATAACTGTTTTTCAAAGTGTGGGTAACAGACTAGCAATCTCAATGTCACATTAGAACTTGTTACAAATGTTGAAGATCAAGGGGCTGGAGCCATATAAAGCAGGTAGGGCGTTTGCCTTTGCACGTGATCGACCAGGGTTTGATTCCCAGCATCCCATATGGTTCCTTTAGTACCACCAGGAGTAATTCCTGAGTGCAAAGCCAGGAATAACCCCTGTGTATCACCGGGTGTGACCCCAAAAAGAAAAAAAGTGTTGAATTTCAAGCCCCAACAACAGGGAATAGATAAGAATCTCCATTTAAAATAGATATTTTGATAAATTTTATATGCATTGACATTTGATAATACTAATATAGATAACTTTATAAAATTTTTGAAGGTCTGTTATCTCCCAAATGATGAGAAATGACTGCTTTAAGGGACCAGTGGCTGAATTAAATTCCTTGCTACTGAATTTAGACATAACATTCTAATCTGAAATTTATCAGATTTTTTTGAATACCTGTTAAATGCAAGATAGTTGGGTATGAATGGCCAAAGATTATCAGGTAATTGTCCTGGAGGATTGGGATAGAATAATTATTAATAGAGCATACATGAATAAAAATGATTATAAAGTTAAGCCATGAGAGATTGTCATGCTTTAGGTCAAAACATTTGCATATGACTCATTTCTTTTAATTTCATTCTGATTTAATTCACATACATGTATATATACATATATAGTAGTAGAAATCAAATAAGAGTAAACAAATCAATATTAATAAATACGCGATATATCAAGGCAGGTTCAAGAGGGTTTTTATCATGTATTCAGCATTACACAGCCATGGTATTTGTAAAAAAGAAAATACATTTTCTTAATCTTTTTGGAAGTAAGCAAACCCCAACAACACTGTCTATAAAGTAATAGTATATGTTATATGATTTTAGATTTTTATGGTAATCTACAAGGTACTTTTTTGTGGTAGGCACATCCATCAGTGCTCAGGGCTTAGTCCCATGTCTGTGTTCAGAGATCATTCCTGGTTAGACTTGAGGGAATCATATACAGAGCCAAGGATTAAACCTGAATCAGCCAAATGAAAGCAAGTACATACCCTGCCATTCTGTCCATGGCCCCTGATAATGTACTTTTCATATATCTTATTATATTCAATGCCTTCAAGTGTTTCCCTCAGCCTGGTAGAGCTCTTTCTCTCTGAGAGATGAGAAACCAGAAGTACAGAAAGGTTGGCTGTTCCTTTAAACTCCACAGAGAGTGCTCACTCAAGAGTATGTTTCATTATTGTGCAAAATAATCATCTCAAAAAAAAAGTTCCTCTCTAGGATAATATTTTAGTTCAATTATATTCTCTACTTACTATTTTACATGACCACAGGCCTCATAATTAATGGATTACTGAGACTCTTTAGAATTGTTCTAAGATTCGACAAAGAAGGCTTGAAGAAAGAAACAATAAATTTCAGCTATATCGTCACTTGCTCACTGTACCTGAAGTCATTCCTCATTTGAAGTCCAATACATAGATGGTTGTGCATGTTTAAAAACATTTACAGGAGATGACTTCTGAATTAATTATAAGACTACCTGTATCAGACTGTCAGTATTAGAATTAACTTCTGAATTAAATATCAGACTGTCAACAAGTCATTTTATGAAAGTAAAAAATTTGATTCACCATCATATCATCAGCACCTAGGTGAGTGCTCATATTTAAATAGGTGAATAATAAATAATTGTTGGATCAATTGATACATGAATAAAGGAGGGCATTATACATTTTTTATTCTTTAAAATGCATTGTTTAATTGTAAAATAATAAAGTAATAAAAAATTTCTGTGTAGTCCTCGATTGAGGTAAGAAGACAAAGATACAAGTTAACAATGGGAAAACTGCTCACTCTCAGACAATAAGACTCTTCAGAAAGGAGAAGGGGTATTTTTATTTATTTTTTTTATTTTATTGTCTGCATGGGTTGGCACGATAGCACAGTGGTAGGGCGTTCACCTTACAAGCAGCCAACATGGCCGACCTGAGTTCGATTCCTCTGCCCCTCTCAGAGAGCCCGGCAAGCTACCGAGGGTATCTCACCCGCACGGCAGGGCCTGGCAAGCTCCCCGTGACATATTCGATATGCCAAACACAGTAACAACAAAGTCTCCAATGGAGATGTTACTGGGCCCGCTCGAGCAAATCGACGATCAACGGGAGGGCCTTTACCTTTTTACCTTTTACCCTTTTATTTTATTATTTTTTTTAAAAAAAATTTTATTACTGAAACACCATGAGGTACAGTTTTAGACTTACAAATTTTTGTACTTGGGTTTCAGTTATACAATGATCAAGTACCCATCCCTCCACCAGCGCCCATCCTCCACCACCATGGGTCCCAGCATCCCTCCCACCCCCCATCCCCCCCATCCCACCCTGCCTCTGTGGCAGGGCATTCCCCCTTGTTCTCTCTCTCTTCTTTTGGGTCCTGTGTTTTGCAAGAGAGGCATTTTTGATGGAGGATCTTAATGACTCTCTGGGCAAGTTTACTCTGCTCTCAATGAGCATTTGTCTTGCCCAATATAATTTTGCAATTCAGGTTTGAATTTTGATTTTGGTCACCAGGACTGCACATAGGATGAAGAGGGCATCTGGAGCTACTTTTGAGTTTTCATTTCAGGTAATTACTTTTCCCACTAAGGAAACATGTTATCAGAAATATCAGGAGAAATTTTGATTTAGTTTTGATTAGTAAAGTGTAATCATGTGTATGTCGATTTTTATGAAAACTTGTTGGTCAGTTTCTGTTTTGTCAGTGTGAGGTACTAGAGAATAAAAGATTTTTTAAATTTCTGGAAGAACTAAAACCCGAGGGAAAACAAGTTGGAGGAAAACAAATGCCCATGTTTAATTTTGTGGCTTATATTATCTCCCTCTTAACCTTTTAATCTGAGAAAATCTTCTATACATGGTAACTTCACAGATTTTTTATATATTCTATGCATAAAGCTATTAAAATTGTTTATTTTTATTCAAAGTGTTATGGTGATTTATCTAGACAATGGACTTCAATGTATTGAATCATGCAATAAGGTAATTTTAATTCCTGCTTCCTTTTTTGAAAATTCTTTTTGTTTTTTCTGGAAATGTTATCCTTTGGTACCACAAAATTACCTTTCTATTCTTGGGAATACTACTGCTTATTAGAGTAGCTGATTTGGAATATACTAAGAGATAAGTTATAGCCCCCAAAGAAGAAAGCAGAAGATTCTGTGTCCACATATATAAAATACAGTTTTGATCTATTTTTGTGAACTAGAAGGAAATTCCTATCTTGACTATCTAGTAAATTTATGTAAAATAAAATAACTAATCAAGGCATAAAGTGTGTTTGCTCTACTTTATGTTCATTTAGCTCCATGAACTTGAGATGTCAATAAACATAAGACATCCATGGAAGGATGTTTATCAGATTCTGTGTGGCAAAATTTAAGACAAAACCAATGAAAAAAATTTTTAAGTACAAAGTCAGCTTTGACTCTTACGTTATACAAGTATACGTATAGAACCCAGTTGGAGTTTATACTGATGTGTACTGAAAATTGACCATGGATGACTTGTACTAATGCTTGCATTTCTTACCTGTGAAACTTCAAAATCAGCCTGGAGATTTCCAGAGGTTAACCCACTTAAGAGGACAATTTCATTTTCTTTTGGCTGTTGAACATTCATGGAGTTAATAAGTTTTGGAAGTTCTGGTGAAACATTGACCAATTTCTGTAAAGCAAGAATCCTTATTCTTTAATGATCTTGACCCACTTCCAAAATTCTATCCCCAAATAATTTTATTTTCAAAGCAACATAACCATATAACTACTTACACTATGTTACTTAATTTAAGAGTATTACTAGAAGACTTGACAATGGAAATAATCAGCATAAACATAAATGACATAAACTTAATTAGCTTAAATATAACTATTCAAATGGAAAAGTCATTATACCTGGAGATTTAGACAATAGTCTCTAGTTCTGGATTTTACAAAGTAACTAACAGTGACAATCATACGATAGATATAAAGTAGTTTAGGGCCATTTTATCCCAAGACCTTAAATAATAGATCTGATTAATAATCATGTATTCTAACAGTAGAATACTATTTATCTCTAAAAAAGAATAAAACTACACGATTTTTTGGCACATGGATGGGACTAGAAGATATCCTACAGAGTGAAATCAGTCAGAAGGGAAGGGACAGATAGGGAATTATCTCTCTTGTATTTAGGACTTAAAGGTACAGAGTAAGATAGCAACAAAAGGCCAAAGGAACACAATGGGAGAACTGATCCATGCAACTGGGTTTGTGGGGTGAGGGGCAAGAAGAGAGAGGTGTTGGATAAAGGAGGTGGAAAATCTTGTGATGGATGTGGTGTGGAATAATGTACATGGGGAATAATCACTAACTGTATTCCAAATCACAGAACATCAGTCAATATTTTTAAGTCATCTATTCTATTATTGTCAAACAGTAGTAGCAGCAATAAAATGCTAACATTGAATTTTTATATTATATCAGGCACAGTACCAAAGGTTGTGTTATGTTACTACATCTCACAATACTTAATTCCCATAAGACCCTATATGGTTTGGTTACTACTATGGTTCTTTTTATTTTTTTTTTCACTTATAAGTAGCCTAGAACCAGAAATGATCAGTGCCTTGCCCGAGCTAAATTAATGCCAAAGTTTCTGCTCTTATAAACAGCAAAAGAGATCTTAAATCAATCAATCATGTACATTCTTCACACCCACAGTTCGTAAGATGTCAAATTGCTTTGGTTTGTGCTATTTACTCTGTGAAGGATTCTGCATCATAATTCTTTCCAATGAAATAATAATTACAAGTTGTTGTTTAGATAAATGACATCCGGAGTCCAATAGGAATTTAAATATATTGCTTGCGAAATTCAGTTTGAGAATTTTCAGGCAAATTGTTTATATATATATATTATATACATATACATATATGTTTGTGTGTGTATTGCAGTAATTGCTGCAAATGATGTTCTGTTACACAGAAACATCATCACGCTGAATAGTGAGAATCAAATAATGATGGTCAACTTTCTTTGCCTATGCCCATGAATAAGAATCATGTGACACCAATTAATTCATCCTATTGTACACACAAGTTCTGGTTTCAGGGCACTGAGTGGGTCTTATAGTACTTGTGTGTGAAGACTTAAATCAGAACCCTTATAACCCTTGCAGAAGCTTGAAATTTTTGTTGAGACACAATTTATGGAAGGAGCAAATGTGAAAGCCAGAGGCAAAGGCCAGCTGATACCAAGCAGCTTTCACAAAGTCCTTGGAAAAGTTCTCTCCAACTGAACACTTGGGAGTGGAAAAAGAAAGAGCAGAAGAATCTCTTCAAGACACCCAAGAGCAGGCAAAAGTGGCAGCTTGGAGAGGGCTCTGTCTGCTTTGGGAAACAAGTTTTACAGAGAAAAGGATGAATTATGTGTGAATTATGCGTGAAGGTGTCAGACAAGCTCCAGAAAGCTAGTCTGGGGTCAAACCTAAAAGAATCTTTACAGAGTAAACATCCTTTTCAGCTGGACAATTGTTTTCATCCTCAGGACAGCCAGCCCCTATCTGGAGCTCCCTGCAGGCTCCAATCCCAAGCTTTACCTGCTGTAGGTGCTCTGTGCTGCATGCATCCTTGTCCACATCCAAATTCACAAAGCAGACCTGGGGAAGAAGGCACAGTTAAGGGAAATTGTCTGTCCTTTTTAAAAAAAAAACAGGAATAAGTTTGGGGCTGATACCTTTTGAGTGCTGTATAATATCTCCAGGGGTGGCCAGGGGGAGGACCCGACAGCTCTAACCCTAGCCGCCTGGGTTTGGGGGCCCCAGGCCGCTCGCTCAGCCAGGGCAGCACAGGTCATGGGGCAGATGGTGGACAAAACGAGGGCCAAGCCATTTGATTGATCAGATGCCGTTTATTCCATTCTCCCCACGCGCCTGCCCCAATCTCTCTGAGCCTCCCATTCTAGTCTCACACTGCTCCTAATTCCCGTCTCCTTCCATCTCTCCCGCTCATCTCTCTGTGCTCCATCTTGCAGCCTGGGTTCTCTCTCTCCATGAGCCTGCTCCTGTATTATTCTCTCTCTGTCCCCCTTGCTTGTCTCTCCACACTCCATCTTGCTGCCTTGAGCTCTCTCTCTCGTCTCTCCAACTCTCTCTTCTCTCTCATCTCTCCAACTCTCTTCTCTCTCCAGCTTTCTTGTCACTCCAACTCCCCAGTGCTCAGGGCCCACTGCACCCAGTCTGGTAGCCAAATCAACATAAGAAAGCCCTTCCTGACTGCCATCAGGCTCTGGGGAGGAAACACCACCTGGGGTATTCCAAAGCCCTTCCTGATTGCCTAAGGGCAAAATACCTCCAAAGGTGTTTTTCTCCTTTCCTCAGTCCAATAACTCTATCAACATCTTTAAATACTAGTTATTTTTGTACGGACACAGTAAGAGACACACTTAGGCTTGTAGGACAGCTCTCCTGGGAACATCTTGCCATAAACTCAGACTACAGAGCTCAGGCCAGATTAATCATTCGTAACCCTAGCAGGGTAGAGTCTAGTTATTACTTTTTGGATCATGACAGCATTTGTCCCTGACCTAGCTCTTAACCTATAGTTAAGCATTATGGCACTTTGGCCAGGCCCATCATGCCAGGGTAGCACATAGCTTACTGCTTGCCCTGGTTCCATACAGTCCCTCATCAGGACCCTGCTTTTGGGGCACAAGGAAGTAAGGGCAGCTGAGGCTTAGGTGGAGAGAACAGATGCCCAGGAGGAACATATCACTGAGAATCATGTTACAAAAGCATAGCATATATTGTCTTCTTGTGTCCATACAAAAAGGACATTGTTCTGAATAAATTATGCAAAGGACTTAGGGAGAAGAAAAAAACAATATTTACAAGTCAACAGAACACAAAGAAAGAAGTTACAAATAAACACAGAGGAATGGGAACACTGCGATGGGAGCAACCCAATAAACCTAAACTACCCAAGGCTATGAAACCAATGTTATCCTAAATCGAGTGTCATGCATATTATTCAATTCATCTCACAAAGAAAGAGCCATATTTCCCCCCCTTTGGGCTGCATGTATGTTTTCAACTCCTATGCCATAAGTCCATTGATTAAAAGAGGAACTGACAAATGAAACCAGTTCTCTCTGGATGTAAGCTAATTCAGATGTCAATAACAAAATCTTCAGAACTATAAAGGGTTATCAAATATTAAGACAGGGTAAAAAGACTTGTAATACTCCGAGCCAAAGTTCTTCACGGAAATGAGTACTCCTTTCTCTTTCTTTTTCTTTCATTTCCCACTTTCCTTCTTTTGATTTACATGTGATGTGCCATCAGTGGATTTCTGTTTTACTGTTTTAGTTCATACTAATTCAATCTATCCTATGTCCCTGTTTTAATTTAATTGGAAGCCAATTTAAATGCCTGAATAAAGTGCACAAATATTGAAGTCACAATAAAAGTGATTTAATAATGATGGCATTTAAAAATTACTACAGGCATTCTGGTGGACTATGGGAGAAGAAATTAAAGGGAGGTGAGAGATGTTCTTGAAGGGTAAGAAGGGTTGCGTAGGGGAGGGAGTGGTTTTATATCCTTGCTAGGTTGGAGCTCATGAGTTGGAGGAGATGGAGTTGGAGGAGGAAAGACAATTACTGTGAATAAATAAGGAGGAAGGAGTCTGATTTCAGTCTAGACTGGTGGAACAGCAGTGTCTGAAATTGCATAATAGGGTTAATTATATAGAGAAGAATAAAATTGAGTTTTCACTGGTGAACTTAAAATTGTACATTGATTCATAGTGATGCACGCATGAAATATTTATTATTGTGAAATGTTACTTAAATTTTCTATGGTCGTGCTTACAAAGCTCATGTTAAAAGAGATGATGTAAAGGTTTTTTTTTTTTAATCACATTTTACTAAAATCATTTGAGGGTTTTTATTCTTAAGTTGATGTGAAAATATTAAAAAAGACCCTTAGCCCATGGATTTAACTATAAATTTACAAAAACTTCTGATTTTTGTTATATATTTTGGGGTAAATGATTTTTCATAACCCATTGTTTTTATCCTCTCGGAGAGCCCGGCAAGCTACCGAGAGTATTCGATATGCCAGACACAGTAACAACAAAGTCTCCAATGGAGACGTTACTGGGCCCGCTCGAGCAAATCGATGATCAACGGGAGGGCCTTTACCTTTTTACCTTTACCTTTATTGTTTTTCTTTGGGTAATAAAACTAATAAAACACATTTTCAGTAAAATTAAAATATTACTGAAACATAACAATCAATACTGTTTTACTCCCTAGTAAATAGATATTTTATCAATTTTCTGACCTCACAAGAGCATCCAATTGTTATATTACTGGTTTTGAAGGAGGAAGTTCAGAAAATATCATGCCCTCTAATTCAGAGGTTCTCTTCCATTGGGTTAATAAGGTAGGTAGGGTTTAAGTCTTTTTGTAGAGCATAAATTGAAGTTTAAATAAGTGGTTTAGAAAGGATTTATAATTTGAAAATATCCATAAATAGTAACTGAAATGTTGCCCTTGGAAAATTGTTTTACCTCTAGAGAGGTCAGATATGTACTTTAAGGATAAGTAGGGATGTATAGCGTAGGGAATGGGACCATATCCTTGGTATACTGGAGCATCACAAAGATCTTACTATCTAAATCACTTTGGGAAAAGAACAAAGAAGGAAATATATACAAATTTATCTACCCTCTGATATTGTTTGTGTTCTGTGAAGACAAATTTTCTTTTCATTCACTTTCAACTGCAGTTTGAAACTTTCCCTTGTTATCTGGAACACAGCAGGATATAAACCACCCCTCTGCTTAAACACGGTTTTACATCTCCCTCAATCTTGTTGATGTGGGATGAACAGGAATCTTAGAGCTTAATAAATCTAGAATTTAGATTTTTCTTTAAGAAGTTGAAAATTCTAAATCAGTTGTAAACTTGAAATATCTGTTTAGAAGGAAAAAAGAAATAATAACAGGACCTGGAGAGATGGTATAGCAGATAAGACACTTGCTATAGATATGATCCACCTTCCCCTCCCCCCCCCCCAAAGCATTGCCAGAAGTGATCCCTGAGCACAGAGCCAGAACTGAGTCCTGAGGATCCTGGGTGCTGTTGCCAACAAATAAAAAGAAAAATAACAACTATTAAAGTCTGAAAGTTTGAAAATACCACAAACACTGCTAGTTACAAAAAAAAATGATATTTTAAAAATTACTTCACAGTACTTTTCCACACATTTTTGGATCCACCCTCTTTAATTCTCCTTATATGATGGAGTCATATGGCATCATTTTATCTTAAGATAATAGATAATTACTCTTATTCAACTATTGGTCAGTCAGCTTCACATAGTGTTATTGATAATAATTTTAGAATTCTTAAAAAGTATCAACTTTTACTTGAGAATTTGTCTTAAAATGCCATTTATTGAAAGCTACTTTGGTAAGAAATAAATTAACATTAAAACTAGTATAACAAGAAAAGATAATATTAGATGGGCTATAACTTATATGACTTTTGTGAGACAACTAATATATTGTTTTATTTGAAATTACAGTTAATTCTAACAAGTCCAATTCTATTGCAGATGGGCATTTTAATTTTTTCATGAATTCATTCTAAATAAATCAATACAACAGTTGCACAACCCCCACTGCATTATGCATCTACTTATAACAAATTCAAGTAAAAGTGATGAATTTTATTTGTTGACAGTCTGGAACTTTGACTTCGTGTGTTGGGCACTATTCAATTGAATTTAGCTAAAGCCTATTAAGGAAATATTTCCTACAGATAACTTATTTAGAAAATGTATACAATAAATATGATGTCAAATTGCCTTCAAAATATCTAGGCATTTGAATGTTGCTTATGAGCAAATACAGAGTTATGCTTCTGCTTGGAAGAAGCCCTTTCAGCCAATTCTAAGGAGGCAGCCATCTGGCCAATTGCATATTTCCTAATTTGATGGTATCAAAATGCTGACCCGCGTATCTTCCAAAGAAAAAGATTGCCTCCTTGTTTCCTAACCAAAAGACTTCTGCTCTGTTCAGGACCCTGACCAAAAATTATCTCTTAAAAAACATGGCATTTTCCTTGATTGGTACTTAAGATGGATGATAACTAAAATGGCAATTTATGCATCAAAGTTTGTACATCACAGTGCTGATGGACATTTTACAACATGTGATAGTTTGGAATAATAGCGAATTTGCATCTTAGTATTATTGTTTGAGAATGATTACAGCAATTGCTCAAAGTGAGATGCAAAGTTTTATTTACACTTGAGCCCATTCTCTATTCTTTACAATCCATATTTTTTGTAAAAAAAAATCCGTGAAAAGCTGTTTCGAGAGAAACAATTCAAGCAATTTGTGTAAAGAGACAAAGTAAAAATATAGAAACTTGCAAATGATGAGTGTTTAAACAACAATACCTGACTCCAACTTTATTTTTTACATGAAAGTAAGTAAAGTAAGAAAATTAAATATTCTACTTGTTATTTATATTCTCATGAAATTTTTATTGTTTAAGAATTTGCTTTGGAATCGGACACGGTGCCTCTTAAGCATACATTGTTATATTTAAGTTTCTAATGTTCAAATGCTATGCCATGTGACTTATCTAGTAAAATAAGTACTTTAATATTTTTTGTTGGTTTTTTGTTTTTAGGCCACACCCAGCCATGTTCAGGGTTTACTCCTGGTTCTGCACTCAGGGATCACTCCTGCTGAGCTCAGGGGACCATATAGAATGCCAGAGACCAAACCTGGGTCTGCCGTGTGCAAGACAAGTGCTTTACCTGCTATACTATCTCTCCACCAGCGTACTACTTTTTAATTATATTTAAAAATAAATATAATTTTAAATATATTTATCAAGTTACACAATCATCAGTTCAACATATATTAAAATATAGTCTTCACCCACAAAAATAAACCTGTCTACTGACATCTGATTCATTTTCCCCTAAATAGCATGTCCTTAACTTTTAGAAACTCAGTACTCTTGATCTCTTTATATACTTAAATGTTTAAAAAAAAGACTTCAATTTAGGTCATGTTGTTTACAGTTGTGCTGATGTTCATGGGCTTGGTGCACACAGTGCACCATATTTCTCACCTCCAAAGTGCTCAAGATCTTCCCCCAAAGTCCTAGTACTTCTACCTGGCTGCTCATCATTCCCATACCCATTCCTTCCCTTACTTGGCATTCTCAGTTTTTTAATCAAGTGCCAAGGGATTGTTATCATTCAGTACTATCTGTTCCCTATTGTTTTTTTCCCTCTACTTACCACAGAGAGTTGGAGCGATAGCACAGCAGGTAGGGCATTTGCCTTGCACGTGGCCAACACGGCTGACCCAAGTTCGATTCCTCCGCCCCTCTCGGAGAGCCCGGCAAGCTAGAGAGAGTATCTCCCCCTCACAGCAAAGCCTGGCAAGCTACCCAAGACGTATTTGATATGCCAAATACAGTAACAACAAGTCTCACAATGGAGATGTTACTGAGTCCGCTTGAGAAAATCGATGAACAATGGGAGGACAGTGACAGTGACATAGCACAGAAGAGTGAGATCATTTGGTGTTTATTCTTCTCCTCTGATTTAGTTCATTTAACATGATTCCCTCAAGTGCCATTCAAATGGCAGAAAACTGCTTGTAGTCATTCTTTTATGGCCATCTAGTACTGTTATGTGTATATACCATAATTTCTTTATCCATATATATGTCACTGGGCGTTTTTTCATATTCTCGGTGTTTTATTAAGTGTTAAAGTTTGCACATATCTCTTTGAGTTAGTGTTTTATGTTTGGAGGAAAGATCCCATGAAGTGGAATTGCTGGGTAATTTGGAAGCTCTACTATTGCTTTTGTGAGAAATTTTCTTACTGTTTTTCATAAAGGCTAAAGGCCCTCCCGTTGATCGTCGATTTGCTCGAGCGGGCCCAGTAACGTCTCCATTGGAGACTTTGTTGTTACTGTGTCTGGCATATCCAATACTCGGTAACTTGCTGGGCTCTCCGAGAGGGGCGGAGGAATCGAACTCGGGTCGGCCATGTTGGCCGCTTGTAAGGCGAACGCCCTACCCGCTGTGCTATCGCTCCAGCCCTGGAGCCCTGGAGCGATTATTGTTTGTGGCAATAATATATTGGCTTTATAACATCTTAATAGGTTTTATAACATGTTATAAACAATGATGTCATTTAGATAAACTAAGTCCTAAACCATTCTAGGAATATGAAAGAAATGTCTTAATTAAATCTTATAGCCCTAGTATTTAGGTAACACTTTGAACGTAAGCATATTAGCTGCCACATATTATAAAATTTTAGCAAAAGAACGTCTTTTGCCGGAGTCATGGTATGACAAGTATGATATTGTATGACATTGCCTGTACACAGCCAGCCCTGCATCACATATGGTTCCCAGAGCCCCAGATTAAAGGCATCACCAATTCCATCTCCTAAATTCCCTGGTCACTAAGAATCACATTCTTTTGGTCTGTTTTGAATTAACAGATGAAGCTGTTAATAAGCCCAGGCCATATATATGTCTGAGTAACTATTTCCTTTCTTTCTATCTTGTATTCAGAAAGTTCTTTAGAGATTCATAGATTTAAATATTTGAATAATGACTGGGTCAATATTATAGTAAGTGAGGTGCTTGCCTTGCGTGCAGTAGACCAGGGCTTGATACCCAGCATCACATATGGTCGTCCGGGCCCCACCAGGAGAGTTTCCTGGGCACGGAGCCAGGATTAAGCCCTGAGTACCACCAGGTGTGACTGCCCAAAACAAAAATAAACAAAATTAAATATTTGAACAGACTGGCAAACTGTGGGAAATAACTCCTTTATTCAAATAAATGACCATTAAATGCAAGCCTCTGAAAATGAGAATTCTGAAGTCCATTGTTTACACACAATGAATAGTTAGAGGAAAATATACAAAAATATGAAAAAAACATTTATTATAACCACAAGACAACAAGGAGTTTTCTATATTTATTTTCTTTACCAGTGGTTCTTGTTAATTATGAAAATACCCATATTTCAGAAAAACTTTATGCAGTATGACTGTTTATTTTTTAATTTTTATCTCTTGTGATAAGATTGACATACATCCTAGCTTCTGTTTTCTATGTCCAATCTGTTTCCTTGAATTTAGTCAAGTAATACCATGACTTCTGAGAAGAAAAATAGTCTCTGAAATGAACACAACATAGGCTGTTAACAAGTTATAACAAATAAATCTTTGCATTTAAACTTTAGTTGTGCAAACGGTCACGGTCACGGTCCTCCCGTTGTTCATCGATTTGCTTGAGCAGGCCCAGTAATGTCTCCATCATGAGACTTGTTGTTACTGTGTTTGGCATATCCAGTACAACATGGGCTCGAAATGAAAGCTGACTCCAGAGCTCTTCCAGTGCTTTGTATTTTCTTGCAAAAATCACTGACAACAATTGGGAGACATCTTTTTATTTTTTTCTTCTTACATTTTATTTATTGAATCACTTTGGGAAAAGTTACTAAGTTTTCAGGTTTAAGTTTCAGTCAAACAGTGATCAAACACCTTTCCCTTCATCAGTACTCATTTTTCACCACCAAGAACCCCAATATAATCCGCTCCCACCCCTCCCAATGCCTGTGAGGCAGATGATTTCTACTTAACTCTTCTCTACGTTGATTACATTCATTATTTCAACAAAAGATGCACCATTATTGTTTAGAATTACCCCCCCCCCCAACAATCAGAATTGCTGAAAAGGCATTGTGAAATATTTTGTTTTCTATAGTTGTTTATGAGAATCATACAATGATTTTGGATTTCTGTAAGAGCCAGATATTTACAAGATTGGTTTCTATGAGTCTGGCTGTGATGGACAGCTGCTCAAGGAGGGCAACTCGTGACCTCTGTAGGGCGTGAAGGATGATCTAGTACCAACCCCCTTCCCATGAGACTACAGTTCCCCTGTCACCGCCGGCTCATACCTGGCTTTCCTAAAAGCTCTGAGACAGCGGCCACCTTGTATGTGGTCTGGATGCATTTCTGCCAAAAGCTGTTGGGTTTTGAGATTTGTTTTTGAGTCTCTGGGATCATGGCTATTAATCAGCTTGATCAGGAGCCAGAGAGGCCGTTTGTAGGTGGCGACTCAGGATCTTGTTGGGATCTACCCCCATCTGGTGAGGCCTCGCATGTCTCATCACTGCAGGCCCAAAACTGATTGTTCAGTAGCCTCTGGAGGATGGTGGTCACCGGGCTGCCAGGGGGAACAGGCCAAGGCACAAAACCTATTCCCACCTGGAGTGGCCCAGCTCTAGTAACCTACAGCAGGAATAGGACGCATTTCTGCCAAAAACCTTTGGGTTCCGAGATTCGTTTCTGAGTCTCTGGGATCATGGCCGTTAAGCAGTTGGATCAGGAACCAGAGAGGCCATGCCTCCAATTATATAGCTGAGCCGGAGGTGGTGTGTGTGTGTGTGTGTGTGTGTGTGTGTGTGTGTGTGTGTGTGTCCCACATACCTATCTTTTGGCCATTTACTTTCTTGGTAAATTTTACCCCAAGTTTTTGGGGTCTGGCCAAAGGCACAGCAGCAATTTTGGGATATCTGAAAGCCTGATGGTGCCATCAGGCTAATGATGCACTCACCTCACAGATACAGATTGACCTGCTGGCAGCACCATACCCCCAGGAGAGATCTATTTAATGTTTCATACTTCACTGTTTTTCTTTTTGACTTCAGTAATTGAGGCACCCATTAACTTGGTGACTTCACATAAAAAGGAAGAATTTTAAAAAATCTCGCGATAGTTTCCTGAGACTTCAAATTTCAGCTTTTGATAGATACTGTGAATTGCCTGGCAACTTGTAAAGGCTTCAGAAGGAGACCCCTCTCTGTGTAAAGGCAGGATGCAATGTCCAGAAAGGTCAACTAGGACCAAGATATCCATTCCTTTGTTAGCTTTGAAAGACACTATGTCTTTTACCAGCTAAACTTTTCTACTTGAAAGGAATATAGAATAAAGCATGAGAAATACATATGGCCCCCAAACAGGGTAGGGTGCTTGCTTTTCATGTGGTTGAACTGGGTTCAATCCCTGGCACTCCCCAAGGTCTCCTTAATTCTACCAGGAGTGATACCTGAGCACAAAGACAGAAGTAAGCCTGAGCACATCTGTATGTGACCCTTAAACTATCTATCTATCTATCTATATATCTATCTATCTATCTATCTATCTTGAAAAAGTAAGAATTGAACATTAATATGATTCAGCAGTCCCAGTTTTTGACATTTACCCACAGGTCCAAAAATACCATTTAGGGGCTGGAGAGATAGCATAATGGGTAGGGCGTTTGCCTTGCATGCGGCCGACCTGGGTTCGATTTCCAGCATCCCATATGGTCCCCTGAGAATCGCCAGGAGTAACTCCTGAATGCAGAGCCAGGAGTAACCCCTGTGCATCACCAGGTGTGACCCAAAAAGCAAGAAAGAAAACAGAAAAAAAACCCAAAAACACCATTTAAAATAAAACAGCTGTTGTATTATAATTATTGATGCACTATTAACAATAGCCAAGAACTGGAAACAACCCAACTGTCCAAGAACAGATATCTGGTTAAGGAAATTATGAGATGCACACACACACACACACACACACACACACACACACACACACATCCCGTACTACTCATCTATAAGGTAAAGGTAAAGGTAAAGGCCCTCCCGTTGATCGTCGATTTGCTCGAGCGGGCCCAGTAACGTCTCCATTGGAGACTTTGTTGTTACTGTGTCTGGCATATCGAATACTCTCGGTAGCTTGCCGGGCTCTCCGAGAGGGGCGGAGGAATCGAACTGGGGTCGGCCATGTTGGACTCATCTATAAGAAAACATAAAATCATGAAGTTTGTTTTCATTTGGGTTGGAACTAGAGATACATGTTGAGTGAAATCAGTCAGGAGATGGACAGATACAGCATCATCTCTCTCATAGGTGGAACTTAAAGATATACACCAAGGTAGCAACAAAAGATCCAAAGGCAACAACCTTACCCACACAGCTGAGTTTTTGGAGGGTGGGGTTCAAAGGGAGTGGGATTTTGGCTTTCTTGTGCAGCAGAAGGATGGGGGGAGGTGATGGGAAGGTGTTGGAATTGTGTGTATGAGAAACCATTAACAATACTTTAAACCACAGAATATCACGAATCACGAATCACGACCATCCTGTTATTCGTCGATTGCCTTGAGCAGACCCCAGTAATGTCTCCTTCATCCTAGCCCTGAGATTATATTCAAGGCTCTTTAGGAGAATGAGATCCATCATTGATACTGGTATTTGGCATATTGGGTACGCCATGGGGAGTTTGCCAGACTCTGCTGTGTGGGCAGGCTACATTTGGTAGTCTCTGAGTCTTGGCCGTTGATGGGATTACACAGCGCCAGGGAGCCAATTGGTGGGAGTGACCCCCACCTACTGGAATTTGGAGGATCTGGGTGGAGGATGCTCAGCTCTGATCCGAGTAGGCTTGGAGATCTCAGCCCTGGGTCCCGCTTGCCTTTGTCCCTCTGCCAGTACCTTCAGGTATACGGAGAGTGGTCTCAGCATGGTGGTGGCTGGTCCTGGAGGTCTTTGGCTGCTGGAGCCCTGGTCGGGGTGGGGAGGAAAGCTCAACCCGCTCCCTTCCAAGGGGCCCCGGCGAGGACAGCCACGCGCGGGGGCAGGAGACTGCACTGTTCTCTTCCGGGAGCTGGTTTTTATAGTCTCTGAGTCTTGGCCGTTGATGGGGCGGGTCAAATAAATCACCCAGCTTCCCCTTCCTCTCTCGGTGAGGAACGTTTACTCCCAAGTCTGGTTCTCTTACACTGAAGGAAGCTTCGAAGAATGAAATAACAGGTGAGAGAGATACCAGGAAGTTACTCTTGCTTCTAATGGCATCTAGGAAGATCTCCCCTCCCTTTCACATGCTCTCAGTGTAGAAAGGATCAATGGTGGTGATAAAACAACCTTGATGAAATTTCCAGCTCAGAGTCTAATGGAGTTTAAAGGCCATATCCTGCAGGTGCTAGAAGCACCTTCTGAGGCTGCCATCTGATATTGGATGTTCCTTTGAAAAGGGTGCTGATGAAAACCCCCGTGTCCTCTACAAGCCAGAGCCCCTGGGTGTGGGGAATAGCTAACGTGGAATGTTAATATCAGTGTGTGTCCAGCATCTGTCAAAATGCATAGAACAGAGGCTCAGTAATGTTCTCATGTCTTCATGAAGTGAAGCATGTCCAGAATTGATACTACAAGGTAAAGATCTTTGAAGGTATATAGGAAAAGTGCCATTTTGGCCCAAGTCTGTCATTCTAGACTATTACTTTTGTCTGACTTATTGGGTGCTGATTGATAGTCTTGGCATTATCTTTACAGTACCTGCTTTTCTTGGCTTTGAGCTAGTCTTCCTTCCTTCCTTCCTTCCTTCCTTCCTTCCTTCCTTCCTTCCTGCCTGCCTGCCTGCCTGCCTGCCTGCCTGCCTGCCTGCCTCCCTCCCTCCCTCCCTCCCTCCCTCTCTTCCTTCCTTCCTTCCTTCCTTCCTTCCTTCCTTCCTTCCTTCCTTCCTTCCTTCTTTTCTATTTCCTCCCTCCCTCCTTCCCTCCTCCCTTTCTTCCTTCCTTCTATTTTTTTTTTTTTTTTTTTTTGCTTTTTGGGTCTCACCTAGTGAGGCTCAATTGTTACTACTGGTTCTGCATCCCAGGTGGTGCCCAGCACTATCATATGGAATCAGATCAAACCCAGGTCAGCTGTATGCAAGGCAAATGCCCTATGCACTGTACTAGAGTCCTGGCCCCTTTCATTCTTAACACAAGTAAGTTTTTAACCTAAGAATGAACATACATATCTTCAGGTACTTTGGGAATACTATTAGCCCAACTCAAAAGAATGTGTGTGTGCTGGCAAAATGTCTGAAGCTACTTTTGACAGTAACGTAGATGTTGTTTGTGGTTATGAAAGTGACAAAATCATAAATCATCCATGCTCAACAAGGTGACGTTGACGTGTTCATTGGACTAAAAAAAAGTAGTATTTGACAATTTAAGTGAATGCTCTTGAATGTCACGCTGCACAATAAAGAAGGCAGATTGGGCTGTGGTGGAAATTGACTTAATATCCACCATTTTTTTCTTTAAAATTAACTCAAAAATGAAGTAAATGTTCTGATATTGTACAAAATAGTTGTACACATGTTTATATAACTACTGCAAGTTCCAATGTCCCAAATAACACTCTAACTCTTCCTTTTTATAAACAGGTTCTTTACAGCCTCCCCCCCACCCCCACTTATCTCTGCATTTTTTTCTCTTCCTAAGGTCTTTCACCGAGCAAAATGCATCTGATTCTCATCCACCTATCAGCTGTCTACTCCTCTTCATTGCTGTGCAGTGAGCCATTGTTCCAGACCACCACCGTGTGTTCATTCATCTGTTTTTTAAAGCACTGCTTCCAAATTTTCATGTGGAGACCTAAGCTTCATTCCATTTTGGTTGACAATTGAAAGTGGCATTACTCAGCTGTGCGATAAACATACATTTATCTATTAAGACGTTCTCCAGTGTGGCTAAAATCCTTTTCATTCCTTACCTACATATATATATATATATATATATATATATATATATATATATGTGTGTGTGTGTGTGTGTGTGTGTGTGTTTGGAGGTTGGGTGTGGGGAGTTGCACTCAGCTGTGCTCTGAGATTACTCTACACTGTGCTCAAGGATCATTCTTGGTGACAATTTGAGGTGTCATGGATTAAACCCAGATTGGCCACATGCAAGGCAAACATCCTACCAGTTGTACTAACTTTATGGTGCCCAAGTATTTTCATGTGCTTTTATCTATAAATATTTTCTAAGTTATTAATATAAGTGGCAAGGGTTTACTATAGTTATGGTTCTATGGTGGAAAATTATTATATGTGCTGTCAAAAACTATTCCAGATAGACAGATCTGCAAAATATTGGAAGAGAGTGTAGGGGTGTGTGGAGAGATGAAGGGATGAAGGCAGGAGAAAAGGAGAAAGAAAGGGAAAGAGAGAGAAAGAATGAGAGAGAGAAAGAGAGAGAATATCCCCTTTCCTCTTCATTATTTCACTATAAAATAGAATCTGAAAGGACAACTAGAACATGGATTGATTATTTGGTAACTCATTCTCCAGTTACTTTTTTAGGTGATATTTCTTTTTAAATGCAGCAAAACTGTTTGTTTGGATACTACTACTGGGCAGGATGGCAAATGTTATCTTATTGTTGCAAACGCTTGTAAGTGCTGCTCCCAACAGCACAATATTGTAAATCAGAACTTAAGTCATCTTGCATAATGGGGACTGTATAACCTATTTCCAGACCCTGAGAGAAGACCAAACAATTTTTATTGCAAAATCACATTCAAGCACTATCCTCATATCTTCCTTTGTACCCTTTCTATTGACTCTTGGGTATCAAATGGATTCTTTTGAAATGTGACAAAATGAGATCTTTATCCTGTTATATTCTAAGAGATTGTTTATATATTGTGCGCCTAGTGCTTACACATGAAATGTTTGCATTATGGAGTCTGACCTTGCATTCACCTTGCAGCATTGAAATCAGCTGCTCTCACTCAAGGCTTCTGTTTTCCTTTCTTGAGGATGGAAAATAACCTTTGGGAAGAAAGTTCATGAAATATCTACAGTTTCAGCAATTTTAGAATAATAGATAAGCTAATTAGCAAGAGTTGCAAGGCAGTTTTTGCTGTCACTGAGATAAATCTTCAGAACAACTACAGTAGCGAGGTGGTCAAAATATAGCCTCTGAATCAGACATTTGATGATCACAAAAATTCTGCAAGGAAGGTGCTATTGTGATTTCCAAAGTATTTGAGGAACCCAAGGTGCAAGAAAGTTAAACAATTTGGGCAGTCACTGAGGTGCTCACTGAGAGATAAGTCTTCATTTATTTCCATATAGCCTGTGTCAGATATCTATGCTCTGCTATCCTTTTTTTTAATTATATGCTATATTAATAATATTTTATTACACTCTGTGTTATAAAAATGGCATAAATGCCATATTATGCTGCATATTTTATGTTGCATGTTTTTTTATACAGGTCAAATTGAATAATTTTTGGGAGTTCTTTCATTTGATTCATCACATAAAATTTTGGCATTTCATCCTGACAATGCAGTTTCTTTTGCTTCAAATATGGTTTTGTGACATGACATTTTCTTCTGGGATTTTTATATATGTAGTTGAACGCATGGCAGTGGTTGAGAATTCTTCTACTCAGGAGGAAACTAATGTTGGCCACAGTTGGTGGTTTGGATACATGCTCTAAGAGCTCAGGCAGGAAGTCAAGATGAATGCAAGGGGTTGGGACTGATGTTCCACACGGGAAAAGATCTGAGACACTTTCCTTAGGAAGTGACAAAGATCTCAGAGAATTAAATGAGCCTGGTGGGTGACAGAGACCATACGGAAAGGAGCACTGCACTGTGTCCAAGAATAGACCACACTGACCCCAGGTTGATGCCAGTGACAGACTCCACGAACTGCACTTGAATTGGGGAATTTCTGGGCACTAAAATTCTCCATTTCCACATGATCTTTCAACATAGCATATAAAGATATTCTTTTCTTTGTGTTAAGCATTCCCCCAGAATAACATGATAATAGGGCATAATATCAGCAGGAAGGGTTTTCTACTGGTTCTTTACTGGGCCCCCTGTTATGAGTATAGATAGAACAATTTAGGTCGGTGTACTACTACTACTACTTGTTTTATTATTTCTAACAGTGTTACAGCTGAACTCTGAATTTTACCCAGGGCCTGATTAATAGATTAATACAACTTTAGTATGCAATTAAAACCAGGATTCTTTTCTTGGCAATAACTGTGTTCATTGGGTTTGAGGTATTTACTAAGAATACCCAAAGGATTTGTTTTCTTGGGGGAAAGGCATTAACTGTATCACTCAGGAAAAAGAAAAAAAATGCAACTTTGTTCACTTGAAACACTGCAAGTTCTGATAGTGACCAAATCTAGACTCTGGTAGATTAGCCTTGATAATATGAATATCATCTAGTTCCTCAAAGAGATTTTAAACTGGTACTCTTAGTCAAAAATTGGCCAACACTCAAACTGAAAATGTGTTTAGTGTAGAGGAAGTAGTCTTTTTAGTGAAATCAAGGAAGTATTAAGCAGATGGATGTTTTTGTCATTAGAAACATATGGACTCTAGCCTCTTTATATAGAACATATTCTAATACATTAAGCTTGCATTTCCCTATG
Organism: Sorex fumeus; assembly: GCF_029834395.1. Taxonomy (NCBI): domain Eukaryota; kingdom Metazoa; phylum Chordata; class Mammalia; order Eulipotyphla; family Soricidae; genus Sorex; species Sorex fumeus. The sequence goes on from NW_026606062.1 coordinate 4,795,913, forward strand.
GCAGTAATCCACTGCACATATTCAACTGTGTTATATTTCCCTGTTCCTTATTAGCTCCACTAGTTTTCACTTTATCCTGGACACTGAAATCTAATGACAAATGGCCATGAGAAATATAATGGCCATTGTCATTGATTTCTGAGGGTAAATTTTTGAAAGTAGACTAATAAGTCTCCACATCTATATTAAAAATGGGAAGACAAAGATACTAAGGCTGAATTCTACAAATATGGTAAAGACTATTTCTTTGTCAATGTGAATGCTGAAGCTACATGGTTAATAACAAAGCATATCTGTTTTATATGAAACTAAAGCATTCTAAAATAATAATAGTGGCATAATTCACCACAAAGAATTCTCCAAGAACAAAGAAAAGGCATGTGATGAAACAACTGTTTTGCTGTTGCTAAACGGACTAAAATTTTGAAAACATTTGTTTTGGGTGTGCTCAAATAACAAATAAGTTCCTAGAATTAGTTATGCATTAAAGAACACAAATTAGATAATTTTCTTATAATGTTGACAGGGTTTATTAAAGTCTACTGAGTGAGGCAGAAAGCCTGTTTCAGAACAGAAATAACCATTTGTCAACACAATTTAGCTAGAAGTACTATTGTCCAGCCTTGGAAGTTATTGCTTCCAATTTATGAAATATTATTTGGCTCATCTGCTGAAAGCAAACATTGACTTCTATCTACCCATCTATCATCAATTTTCTACCATCCATTATATATTTACCTTCCTGTGTTTTATATTTACCATTGATTTAATTTTACTTGTTTCATGATTTGGTGATCATTACAATTCAATGTAGAAGATTTGAATATAGTACTCCTGATGGCACACCATGAAAAAATGATGTAGTTTCTTCATTTAGAAAGGTTGAATTGCTTATTTTGGACTGATCAAAATTAGGGAAAGGTGTTATAACAAGGCTTCTAAGCTAACAATGTGGCAACAGTTCTTTCAAGAATTTCATTTCTCATGAAAAGCACACTGTGAATTAGTTTCCCTTTGGGTTACAAATTTAAAATGAGAAAATGTTATGAACACAGCAATTGACCCCATGAATTCACTGTGCTGGTATAGCTCCAGCTAAGGCAAGATTGCCAGCAGAAGTGGGTGTGAAACTCCACACAATTTCAGCAATTTCTGAAGGACATATGATCTAAACAGTATTTACTTTTGGAAGAAACCAACATATTCATACTTCCACAATAGTGTGTTGAAGAGCTGGACATGCTTTTGCCAGAATAACTCAGCTAACCACTCAGCAGTTATAAGAATCAGAATCCATCCATCTTGGTTCAATCATTTAGAAATTATGCTTTTGAAGTTGCCAATTAGAAAAAATATTTTGACAAATTTATATGTTAAATAAGTCTCCCAAATGAAACTAAATTCCATTTCATATAATACAGCTTTGAAGATTTATGCAAACAAACAAACAAACAAAAAAAGATCTGATTAATGGTAAAGGCCAAGTAAAATTAACACCACACAAAATCTATTGCTATATTTAAATTGTGAAAGAGTTACTAAAAGAGATAGCTAAAAAACAAAATAATAAACACTGAAATCTAAAAAT